>NW_023396519.1:784278-848145 GCF_011125445.2 Fundulus heteroclitus
GGGGGGGGAGCCGCAACACAATGGTTATGACAAAGATTCAGAGTGTGAAAGAGTGGAGGCGACGGCTTAGTGAGGGGAGATGGGAGGGGAGGCGCGCTGATGATTGCGGTTCACGTGTTTTGTTCTGCATTGGGTTGAGATCCGCTAACTGTTCAAGTTGTGTTTGTTGTGTTCCCTTTCATCCGCGGCGCAAACTTGCAGCTTTGATCATGCTTAATTCAGCGGGGGGGGGGGGGGGGGGGGATCTCTGACCAGAGTAGGAACAGAAACCCACTGCTGGTTGACTGACTTGGGTCGGGGTTTGCATAACTTTATTCTGATTTTAGGAGATAGGCCAACCAAAAGTAGTGCAGAGTTATAAAATGAACTAATGAAAGTCAGAAAGGTGATTCCCCTAAATAAAATTACACTGCAAAGACGGATCCAAAAACAAGTAAAATGTTCTTAAAGTTAGTCTATTCATCCTTGATTTGAGCCAGTAAATAAGATTATCTGCCAATGGAATGAGTATTTTTACCCCTAAAATAAGATAATTGGATGATGGAGAGAAATTGTTCCTATTTTAAGTGGAAAAATCTTATTCTATTGGCAAATCATCTTATTTACCTGCTCAAATCAAGGACAAATACACTCATTTAAAGAAAATTGTACTTATTTTTAGTTCTGTTTTTGCAGTGTAAGCTCTTTAGAGGTCATCTAGTTAGTGAGCAGTATCCACCTGTTGGTAATTTAATGTCAGCAAATGTTCTGCTTTTCGGTGAAGGCCTCCAAGGTTTCTCAGAGAACATTTGTGAACAAACAGCGCCGTGAAGACCAATGGACTCAGCAGACAGGTCAAGGAGAAGGTGGGGTGGAAGTTTAAATCGGGGTTGGGTTGAAAAATAAAACTTTGGACGTCGCATGGAGCTCTCTTCGATCCATGACAGGAAAATGCAAAGGAGAGAAGAGGGACAAAAAGGAACAGAGAACCAGCCAGGAGGCCCGCTGTCACTTTGGAGGAGCTGCAGAGCTCCAGGTTTTGTGGAAGTGCCAAGATAGTTAAATTATTAAAAGACAAATGTGGCGGTCCAGTTTGCATAAAAAGAAGACCAATATTAAAACACCTTGGTTGGTGGAAAACCTACACCCTGATCCCGCCTCTCACTCACGTTCCAGAAAGCCCCAGTGTTGGTCAAACAACTTTATTTTGCCGTGTTGAACCGGAGACTGATTTGAAATTTGCAGGACAGCGTCCCTTGAGAACTGAATGCTAAATGGATTTATAAAGAGCTCTTCTAGTCTGACTTGACCACTCAAAGCGCTTTGCACTAGAGCCACACATTCATACAGCGCTACGCAGATCCGTAGGCGACTTGGGAGCGAAGCTCCTTGCCCAGGGCCACATCAACATGTGACAGGCGGAAAAATGGAATCGAACCCACAACCCCCGCTTTAGATCAAAGCAGAGTCATGTGTTAAAACGGTCCACATCTGGATTCAGTTGACCGTCTGTGCTAAAACGTCAACATTTCCTGTCGACAGCTTTTCTCCAGCCAACTCGACAGGATTTGGATATTCTGCCGAGAAGATAAGACAAAACTTTTCAATCTCTAGACGTAGGGGTATCAATACTTTTGCATAGAGCTGCATGTTAAAACATTTCAATTTTGTTCTGCCGCACTGCATCGCACAACCCTCTGAGATAAGGAGGAACAGTATTTTTATTTTCCCGTCACATGTTATGGCGCTGTGAACAAATCAATCAGGAATGATGGAAGGGAGATGTTATTTGCACAGCCCGTCCTGAAATCATCGAAGTTCTTGAAGTGTAATTGCCTGGATGCTCTGTTTGAGTTAAAAATCATTCCCTTTTCAGCGCTAAAGCTTTCCGATTACTTTCTGAGGACCCAGAATGAAAACAGCTGAGTGCTCTGACTCACTCTGACACACAGTTATTTTCACATACAGCCGTGCCTTTCTGACAGTCTAGACCATAATCACTGATCTAACAATATGTCTTTATTTTTCTTCCTGTGCTGTGCAGATGTAAAGATATGGTGTTTGTTTGTTTTGTTTTTTTTAAACGTTGCTTCTCCAAAGTTCATATGAGTAGGGATTCTGTTTCCTGACGCAGCGAGGGGTAAGGAATCAATTCATTTCAATTAAATTTTATTTATATAGAGCCAATTCATGATACGTGTCATCTGAAGGCACTTTACAAAGTCAAATTCAATCAAATCATCAGGTAACATTTATATGTGCTTTTACGCCACAGGAACCAAAGTAACTTTTTTTTGGTTGTTGCACCCCTTCTATCTTCCGTCCCTTTTTACCCTTGTAAAAAGCAACATTTCTAATTGAAAGAATAATAAATCTAGCCAACTAAACCCTCTAAATGTCATCTTTTCTGTACATTTTTCAATACTAAGGAATCTTTTGACTCAAGAAACCACTTCCAGTACCCAGGAAAGTTGTCTTGGCCCATTTTTTTTTTGTATTACCTACATCTTTATTCAGTGCATCTACCAGGGTCACAACAGATTATCCATCCATCCATTTTCTATACCTGCTTATCAGAGCCTGGTGGGGCTGGCGCCTATCTCCAATGGGCGAGAGGCGGGCTACGCCCTGGACAGGTCGCCAGTCTCAGAGCAGATTACCAGGGTAGAAATTTACCAGGAAACACAAACACAGTAGAGAGGCGTTGCTTTTGATATGACCTTCAACCTTCAGTGTGAAGCCGTGCTAAGCATTTTTAGTTGGAAGGATGTTCACAGTATTATATTTCAGTCATGCCAGCTGAAGGTCCTCTATAGCTCGCGTTTTGTGTTTTTAGGTGTAATAAGCCATGCTTGGACTGGAGCAACTTTTTCCAGGAGCTGGCGTAGGTTTCATTATATTTCATTATTATTAAGGTATAAATTAGCCTCTGGCAGCCTGAATGAATGATGAACATATATGTGTAGAACATCAAGTTTTCTTTTCAGCAGCTTGGTGCAGGTGCTGAAAATAGCTAAATCAAATCTTCTTTCTGCACCAACTCCCACCCCGAAGACTGTTTTTCTGTCAGTACAACGATGCATTCACTGATCGCATGCCTTTCACCGGTGAGTTGTCAACTGGAGGTTCAGGAAGAAAAAGATGCGAGCCAGAATTTACAAAGACAGAGAAGGAAACCCGGAGGATGGGTTTATCCTGGTTTAAGCCTGGAGAAGCTCTTGACCTTCCTTGTACCCTGCAGCCACCGCTCAGTGGAGCTCTCAGCTTTGCGGAGCTTCTCCTTCAGCCTTTTGGAGCCCAGCCAGACAGAATCTGTTCATGGGAATAGTGGCACAGGAATGGCAACATGCTTACAATGGCTGAAGATGGCATCTGACTTTCTTTTGTTCTCTGATGGTAAAATATGTGACCGGGTCGTGCGCGATGCATTCGGAAAATGGAGCTCTGCAGATTTGCCTGGTTTTCAATCGGCCGTGTTTGCTCACACACCTCTTTATCCACTGAGTGTAGCAAATGAGATTTAGGAAGTGTGAGACTGCTGCGTAAGAGAGGCTCGGCTATTATTTGTGTTCATCTCCATCCGTGTGTGTGTGTGTGTGTGTGTGTGTGTGTGTGTGTGTGTGTGTGTGTGTGTGTGTTTACATTAGAGGAGGAAAATGGGCTGAGTGGAATGAATATGCCCCAAGGTTTTTTGGAAACCTCCTGTCTGGAGCTGATGCTGTCAGTCTGCAGCTTTCTGCTCCAGTCTTCCACTTAATGCTTATTGAATTCGGATCATTTTCATGAGCAGAAGCAAGTTTTCTGCTGGAAGGTCAGCTCTATTTAAAATTTATAACCTGGATTGCGCTGAAGGGAGAGCGGCGATAACGGTTCAAAGAAAGACAACACTAAACCACTGAATGAAGGGTAAAAGAGCCGCTGGAGCCCCAGATAAACTGAACTTCTGAGAGACCCATACAAAGTGCATTGGTTCACAGCTCAGGTCAGAAGTTTACATACATATCATGAGCGGGAATGTCAGATTATTATTTTTTTTGCATATAAACCGCAGGGGATTTTTACAGGGTGGAACAATTCAATTCAATTCAATTTTATTTATATAGTGCCAATTCATGAAGCATGCCATCTCAATGCACTTTACAAAGTCAAATTCAATCAGATTATACAGATAGGTGAAAAAATGTCCTATATAAGGGAACACAGTTGATTGCTTCAAAGTCCTGACAAGCAGCATTCACTCCTGGAGAAGCGTAGAGCCACAGGGAGAGTCGTCTGCATTGTCCATGGCTTTGCAGCAATCCCTCATACTGAGCAAGCATGAAGCGACAGTGGAAAGAAAAACTCCCCATTAACGGGAAGGAAAAACCTCCAGCAGAACCGGGCTCAGTATGAACGGTCATCTGCCTCGACCGACTGGGGTTACAGAAGACAGAACAGAGACACAACAAGAGAGACAAAAAAGCACAGAAGCACACATTGATCCAGTAATCTGTTCTACATTAGATGGTAGTAGCGGGTGAGCCGTCTTCTCTGGATGATGTCTCAGCTAACAGAACGCCAGACCAGATGTACCTACAATGAAGAAAAAAAGAGAGAGAACAAAAAGTTAAAAGTTGAAACAACAAACAATGCAAATTGGAGAACAGTAGGAGAACTCAGCAGAGTGAGAGAAATAGATCCTGATGTCCTCCAGTAGCCTAAACCTATAGCAGCATAACTATAGAGGTAGTTCAGGGTAACATGAGCCACTCTAACTGTAAGTTTTGTCAAGAAGGAAAGTTTTAAGCCTAGTCTTAAAAGTAGACAGGGTGTCTGCCTCACGGACCAAAACTGGGAGTTTCAGCATCAAACCTTGGGGTGGACAAGTTTGGATCATCATGACACACATTTCTTAATCCAGTCTAATCGGCCCATTTCTCTCCTCTGATCACTAGAAGCACATTTGTGTTCCTAAAAGACAGCTAGCAACGGGGTCAGCCACGCCTCCTCACTAAGATAAAAGCTTTCTTACTCAGAGTCACTCTCATCAGCGATTTAATTCACTCTTAAGTTAAGACTCTCAGGTAGGAATCTTTTGGCTAGTCTAAGAGCTCTCTGAGAGACGGGCACAGAATTACACACACACACACCTACCAATATATGCTTAAATGTCCCCTAGAAAGTCACCTGGGTGTATGTAAACCCATGACCAGGACTGTACATTAATATCTACTATGATGAACCCTAGCAGCCATCAATAAGTGGGATCTACCCATCTTTATTAGGGTGAAAAAGTCTGTCTGAAGAGGTCAGAGAATCTCTGTCCTTGCCGCCAGAAGAGTCTTGGCAGCGCCGCCCGGAGTGATATGTCACCTCGGAAATGTCAGGGGATAATGTGCGATCAACGGGACCTATATGTGAAAGGTCAGCGGCTCTGCTCTTCAGCCGACAAGTGCGGACTCTTCCGCTGGAGACCAAAGCAGGAGGGCCTCTCTTGAACCGATTAGTGTCGATATGTGGGGGGGAAAAAATGTCACCACTTACGGTGCACGCTGTCAACACCTTAAATGGCTTCACACAATAAACCTAACACCCTGAAGTTGGATTGAGATGCACAAGATAAGCCGCTGCACATTCGCTGCTTCCAGATCTGCTGTTTATTATTATTATTATTATTATTATATCCTGTGTTTCCTACAGTCTAGGTGCAGGATGTTATCACTGAAGGACAGTCGTCCTCATCACGTCTGCGTTGTGTGCTTTCCCAGAGAGCAGCGACTACGGCGAAGCCGAGGTCCTCCCCGACTCCTTCCCGTCGGCTCCGGCCGAGCCCCTCCCAGAGTTCCTGCTCGAACCGGAGGACGCCTTCATCGTGAAGAACCGGCCGGTCCAGCTGGGCTGCCGGGCGTCGCCGGCCACCCAGATCTACTTCAAATGCAACGGGGAGTGGGTCAACCAGAACGACCACGTCACCAGAGAGAGCCTGGACCAGGTCACCGGTAAGCTGCACGCGCAGAGGAGAACTGGGAGCTCAACTACACACACAGGAATGTCACCTTGTGTTATACAGAGATAAACATCGTACTTAATTACCAACATCATTTTCAGCTATATAATCCATTAGGTCCTTTAGGATTTAATGTGCGCGTTAACTGCTTCTGGCATTCAGCCAGTGCATAATTTACATGCGCTGTGAAATATTTGCTTCAGTGGTTTTCCTCCCTCCACCGACGCCCCGACCCCCCCCCCCCCCCCCCCCCCGCCCTCTCTGTGCAGGTCTGGTGGTGAGGGAAGTGGACATCTCCGTGTCCAGGACACAGGTGGAGGAGCTGTTCGGCCTGGAGGACTACTGGTGCCAGTGTGTGGCCTGGAGCTCGGCCGGCACCACCAAGAGCAACCGGGCCTACGTTCGCATTGCATGTCAGTATCAAGGCGAGGAGCGTTTGAGTGACACATAGAGAGAGAGAGAGAGAGAGAGAGAGAGAGAGAGACATCCCTGGCTTTCTGCTTGTTGTATGTGTCAGATTAAGCATATATGCAGATAAATAGGCTGCAGCGTCCCGTCGCGGTTCCCCCATGGAAATGTGCGCTGCGGCGTGATTGACGCGTTGCATGTTTAGGAGGGTATGGAGGGGAAAATTGCGCTGCGGTGGCATGTGTGTGTGAGTGAGTTTGTGCGGCAGAAAGAGCCACCGAGCAAGGCGGCGCGTCAGTCACCGTCCACGTGTCGCCCCCTGTAGACCTGAGGAAGAACTTCGAGCAGGAACCCCTCGGGAGGGAGGTGCGGCTGGAGCAGGAGGTGCTGCTGCAGTGTCGGCCCCCGGAGGGCATGCCTGCT
The DNA here is from genome assembly GCF_011125445.2 of Fundulus heteroclitus. Lineage (NCBI taxonomy): Eukaryota > Metazoa > Chordata > Actinopteri > Cyprinodontiformes > Fundulidae > Fundulus > Fundulus heteroclitus. The sequence continues at coordinate 791,075 of NW_023396519.1, forward strand.
GCGGAGGTAAGGCGTTCCCCCTCCTCATCACCGTTACCTCTGCCTGTTCGTTTTTTTCCGCTGTTGTTTGGCTCGTCTGTAAATCTGTGAATTTGTTACTTTTCTTTATGCCGCCGTCAGATGTTTGTGGCAAAATAAAAAAAAAAAAAACATTGTGTGACTGACAGTTTTACACGTTTAATGAAAGCTCTCTTACACAGAGAGGAATTAGGAAGTATATACCTTTTCTTTAGCAATGACGCTCAAAATCAAAACTGTCAGGTTTTACCTTGAGGCTATAACACATCAGACAGGCTTTTTATTCCTAGACGTAAGCCACATAACAAATGTAATTCAGAGACATGTTATATTGGTTCATTGGTCTGCAAACTTACATAACCTGAACCGAATCACCTCCACACCATGTTGCAATGATGCTGTAATTCATAGAAAAGGAGACTGTACAGTAGCTGGTCATACTTTTCAGTTGGCTGCTATTTTTGCAACAAAAATCCCATTTTGTCGGTCCTCTGTAATGCTCCTGTTCTCTAAGAAACTGAATTTGGGGTTCGGTTGTAAGCTGTAACCAGCTAATTGAAATGTACCCATGTCTAATGAATATTTACGCCTTTCAACTTTTGATTTTCGCTTTTTGAATCAAATTAGTGAAAATAGGATACATTTCAATGACGTTCTACTTCACTGGGATGCACCTGTGTATGGAAAACAGTCGTCTGATTACAGAGGAGCTTAAAGGCTCGAATTTGAGAATCAGCATAAACCAACAGGTTTTTTCTTTCCTCAGACAGAATAATAAAGTTTCAGAAGTGTTTGATCATCGGCGCGTGTTGGGAAGCCTTAATACCCCGCAGGTGTGCGGTGTTTACTGAGCGGCTCTGTGCATGGCGTGCCGAGTCATGTTCCTGCATAAACACCTGCTGATTTGTACGATTTATTTTAAGAACTTTCAGCTAAAAGTGTTAAACAAAATAAAAAATAATATCTGTCGTTTTTTTTTTTATAAATTATCTTTGGCCGGATTGCTTTCCTGCTGTTCCTCGTTACAACAGCATGTGATCTTCTTCTCGATCATCCTTTAAAGGTGGACTGGCTGAAGAACGAGGATGTCATTGATCCGTCGCAGGATTCCAATTTCCTGATCACGATCGATCACGACCTGATCATCAAGCAGGCCAGGCTGTCGGACACGGCGAACTACACGTGCGTGGCGAGAAACGTGGTGGCCAGGAGGCGGAGCAGCACAGCCACCCTCATCGTTTATGGTAACGTGTACGGCACACTGTGTTGCTTTTCCTCATCCCTCAAGCCTCATCTCACTCACTGTTGGTCATTTATCCCAAACTGTAAAAAAAAACGTGGAGCCGAAGAGGATGTGGGGGGGTAATTGTGTTGCCATAATCATTCCTGTGTTCCTTGATTTAGCAGTACGCTAAAAGACTTTTATTTAATTTTATCTGTATTTATGCACAGTTGAAATCAGACGTTTAAATACACTGAATCAAACTAGTTGCTAAAAGCCGAAATAATGATAGATTTTTTTTTTTTTTTAATGTTACACCTAGTTACTTGATATTTGGTAGAATCGCCTTTTAAACTGTACAAATTGGGTCAAAAGGTCTGAGTATCCTACCAGAAGTTTCTCACAATAGTAAATTTTGACCCATTCCTCCTGACAGGGCCGCTGTAACTGAGTCAGGTTTGTAGGCCGCCTTGGTAGCACGCATCTTTTCAGCTTTGCCCAAAATGTTTCTTAGGGACTGAGGTCAGGGCTTTGTGTTGCTCACTCCAAAACATTGACTTTGTTGTGCTTAAGCAACTAATTGCCCTATAACTTCCTTAGATGTTGCTGCAGTATTTTCCAAAATGTCTTTTCCTCATGAGGCTGTCCACAGTATTTTTGTGAAGTGTACCAGTTCCTCCATGCTATACAGTTGGGATGGTTGTTCTCAAACTTGAAAATTTTCCCCTTTTTCTACCAAAAGTAACAATGGCCGCTGCGGCCAAAGACTTTAGTTTTATCATGAGACCACAAAACATGTCTTCAAAAATGAAGGTCTTTATGCTTTTGGAGTAATAGCTTCTTCTTCGCGGAGCGGATAAACAGGAACACTGAAGGGGTTTGCTGTTTGTGTGTCTCTGTGTTAGTCAGCGGAGGCTGGTCTTCTTGGACTGAATGGTCAGAGTGTAACGCTCGGTGTGGGCCTGGCTGGCAGCGTCGAACACGCAGCTGCACCAATCCGGCCCCTCTGAACGGAGGGATCTTCTGTGAGGGCCCGCCAATGCAGAGAGTAAGCTGCACCACACTGTGCCCAGGTAAAGAGGACACCTTTCAGAGCTTTCATACGCTACATTTGTTTAAAGCACTTGGCCTATTTACTCTAGCGCTAAAACTTGAAGAAAGGCTTTCTAAACAAGACGGTATGTACTCCTGTAACTGCTAGAAGAAGGAATACAGTCATTTACCATTATGACATCTTTTCTGTGCTGTATGTCAAAACTCCCTGAGACCATGGTTCAAAGACGCTTATTATGGCATTCAATTAGTCCGGATCATGTTCCAAAAATGGTAAAAAAAAAAAAAGTTTCCTCACACATCTGTTCTATTTTACTTAAAAGTGTTCAATTAAATTACAATGTACATTAGAAGGACCAATATAAAAAAAATTGCAGCTTTAAATATGGAAATTTGCTGATTCAGTGAAATTCCAAATTGCTCTTGTTATGGGATGAAGCTGTCAACCTGAAAATAATGATCTTTAGGTCTTATTATCTGTTTTTAAAATAGTGCCATAAAACAGACATAATGGAAAAAAAACATGCTTGTGATCTAGATAACTCAAGATAATAGGACACGAAAAGTTTGATAATGAACTTGCTGTCATGACAAAATAAGCTCAAGATCTTGAGCTCTACAAACAATAGATAATGAAACTTATCACCTCAAGATGAGCTCAAGTTTTTGTTAAATTAAAGGGGACATATTGTTCTTTTTAATGCCTTCCTTTTAAGACTGAAATCACTCAGTTGTGGTCTATATAAAGAGGAAATGTTGCTAACGTCTTTTTTAATTTACCCCCCCCCCCCCCTTTACCCAGTTCTGAGAGCAAATAATTTTAATGCAGTCTCTTTAAATCTAAAGGAGGTACCTCACACCACGCCCTCCTCCAGCATCCGACTTCACCTCGTTCAGCCATTTTTGTAGTAAGGTGTAATGAATTGTGTTGGTGTTTTGACCTATTTTTAACATTTTGATTCATCCACTTGTAGCTTTGGTATCTTTCAGCTAGAACTGAAAAATCGCAGCAAACAAATAAAAATGGAGAATTCGCAAAATTGGTTGGCTGGATTCCATGATCTTGTTTAACAGCTCCACAGCAAACACTCTGACATAATAATAAAAAAAACTGTAATAGAGATTAGAGGAAATGGAGCAGCTTGGGAAATGTGACCCAAACAGACTGTAAAGTTATCTACACAGCACCTGGAGAGATTATGTTGACAACAAAATGTATTTAAGAGCTAGAAAAGTGGATATTGGATATGTCCCCTTTAAGAAAATAGGATAAACAAATCTTATATTCATAAGTAAATAAAATGCTATTTTGGCACTTGGGTTTTAGGCTGGCTGCCTTCTGAAATTCTGCTGACACCTGGACAATTGTAAAGTGTTGAGTTTTGTTTTGCAAAGCAAAATGCAATACTAATCCCCAAACATCATTTTTTTTTAAATGACACAAAATCACATTAAGTGTTTGTACGTACATGTGTAAAATGATTAAAAAAAAATCCATAGAGGGCTTTGAATTTCTTAGTTTGGAAAAGTGGAATTTTTAAAAATCCAATTAGACTACAAATCAACAAACTGTAATAAAAATGAGACGCCAGGAGAACGTCATGTCCAGGCTGCCGCTTCCTGGGCTAATGGAAACATCGGGCTATAAAATAACTCACATCTCTGTTGTCCTTCCAGTGGATGGAGGCTGGACGGAGTGGGCAAAGTGGTCCGCCTGTGGGACAGAGTGTACCCACTGGCGCAGTCGCGAGTGCCAAGCCCCACGGCCCGTAAATGGAGGGAAGCACTGTAGCGGAAGCATGATGGAGAGCAAAAACTGCACCGAGGGGCTTTGTGCAAGAAGTAAGTTATTATTTCTCTTTTTGAACTTTCTTGGTTTTTCCGTTAACGTAAGTCAAAGCTGAACGTTTTTGGTATTAATGCATCCATTTTCCTGTCGTCATTTGTTTACATCTTTGATAGACTAAGAACGGATTTTAGGCAATTCTGATTTATCTAGAACTATAAAATAAGGAGATGTATGAACAGTACTGAACACATCTTTGTCCTTTTTGCCTTAGAAGCACAAGCATCGTAAAACCGGTGTCTGAGCAGTCGCTGTAAAACCGGGTTCCACTTTTATGTTAAGACAAAGTTCCCAATTTTAACTGTCTTCAAAATTGAACGTAATTGGTTAGTTTGGTTAGTACAGCTGGGATTACTCAAACCACAGTCTCTGTGTGTACTCCATGTAGAAAAAAACATGCCTACCTTTGGTCTAAAATCTTCAAATAGCTCATGATATTTCAAAATTCAACATGCTCTGTTACAGAGGTTAAGAACTCAGAAACACCCGCCTTTCTAAATTCAGTTTAGCCTTCCTGTTATCTATTTAATGATTTGCTCTCTCTCTAAACGAGCTTTAGTCCCGCCTCAACAGGTAGAATAAAACACAGCTTCCTATTAATCCTCCCGGGATCCATCATTTCATGCATTCAGACGTAAACAAGCTTGAGATATTGTTTTCCTAACATTATGACATTAAGTTCTTGTAACATATTTCTTGAATGTTGATATAAACCTAAGGAGATAATAATACTGTCATTCTGTCAAAAAAGCTTAAGGTTTCATTATCTCAAGATCATAAGGGAATGAAACTGTTTCACAAATAGCTCAAGTTTACCTTGTCTTGAGATAATAATGTACAGCGTGTAAAATAAATATTGAAAACAACAGATATTTTCCATTCAACTCAGTTCAATTCTTTTTATGTATACAGTGCTGATTCACAACCGATGTCATCTGAGGCACTTTACAACACACAAATATTTACTCAATTCAGTTCAATCCAATGATACAGATAGGTTTAAACTCAATTACATATGTTTCAATGAAATCCTAGAGATATTCTAGAGATTAAAAAAATGCAAGAAAGAAAAGGCAACTCCCTTTTAATAAGAAGAAGAAACCTCCAGCAGAACCTGTCTCAGTGTGAGTGCCCTACTGCTCTGACAGACGTCTAAGGACGTATATTTCTGAAGGTACAGTTGACATGAAAGCTCAGCAACAACCCATCTAGTCCACACATGCAAGAAAATCAAACCAATAGACGAAGTTATGGGTATTAAAATGGAATGACACGTGGTAAAAGTGTTGAACTTGCTTTCTGAAATCTATTTAATGTTTTGTATAAAAGCCTCTGTTGTTGATGACAGGTTCAAGTTTCCTCCTGTGTGGAGGAACTAGTCGCCTGCCTTGCTCGGTTGTGATCTTGGCCCGTTCTATCAGACAAACAATACTGAAATCCATGAGTATTTGTGGGACCCTTGGATGAACTCTTACCTTTAGCTCATTCTAAAGTTTTTGGATTTGAGTTAACCAATTGATCTGGGCATTTTAGCCGCTTTATTTTCTTTCTTTGAACCTAGCTGAGAGTTTCCTTGGCTTGTGTTACGGATCAATGTCGTACTGAGATATCCACCCATGGTCTCATCTCTATCATCCTGGTGGATGACAGCAGGTTTTCTTCAAGAATGTCTCAGTACATTTGCTCATTCATCCTTTCTACATTTATATGAAGTGTGCCAGTACCATATGCTGAAAACCCGCTTGTGCTGTTCCCACCTCCACACTTTACTGTTTATATGGTGAATTGAGGTTCATTTTGATCCTCAAAAACTATGTTTATCACTGCATTCAGAAAGGCGGGTTTTGGTCTAGTCTGACCTGACTTTCTTTTCCCTGTAATTCACAGCCTTGTGAAAACCTTTCGGAAACACCAATTGTTAAAGATTACCGCCCCCTGTTGGCGGTCCACCCGATCCTTTTACCCTGGAGAAGCGGTCTTCTCTTATTGATGACTTCTTTAGTGATAAATGACTTTTGAAACTGAGACAAGTACAGCTCAGTACTGGGCTCATATATTGATGACGATGCAGGGAAAAGGTAACACGAAAGAGAACCCCGAATAAGGGTTACATCAAGGTTTTGTAGAACCAAGAATGTAAACTCCCATGCAAGGGCGTGTACCCATGTGATATTAGTGTTCCTCACATGGTATTGGTGGAGTGAAGTGACCCATTTTCCTTTTAGCAGTCCATTTTATCTTTCTGTCACTCCTCTGACATCCACAGTTTCTATGAGTCATCTGTTATCTTCCCAGTAACTTCATTGAGCAGCTCCAGCAATCTGTAGTTTCATATAATATATAACAGCTGTGGTGCAAACTTCATCTTGCTTTCCTTCCGCAGTGGAGTCTTGCGTGGTGAGAAGGCCATGTACTTTACCTTATTGATTTCTTTGAAACAAAGGCACTTCTTCTATCCAGATCTTTCTGAAGCTCTCCATTTGAGGTTCTTGGCACCTGGACAACCCTTACTATAATGGGGTGCCGCGCACGTGACGTCACCGTCTCAAGAGCAACGCCCCTTTTGCCTCTTAGGTAGGACATACAGGTAGAGAACGCCCGTAGCAACCAGCTATTACAAGCGCAACAGAACCAGCGATATGACAGACTTTGCAGCCATTAAACTTTCCCAAGACGATGTCCCAGGCGCACGGATTACTGGCCGAACTGTCGAAGAACACACCAACCTTCAGCTGAAACGATGGCTTGAGTGTCGAGGGCTTAAAAAGACTGGAAAACGAACCGAGTTGATGAACGGTAAGCTTTGGGTTTTTTCCTGCGCGGCGATCATGGCGGCGTCTTTTTTTTTTTGTTTGCAATCACCGTCCAGGAATTGGTATATGTGTTTGTCTCATTTGAAATGTTTTTGAGTAGGCTATCCTGGTAGCAGGGCGTTAGCCTATATGCTATCATGGTAGCAGGCGCTTCTTTATTAACATGTCGGTCACCAAAATACTCTTACCTTGACTTGATGTCGCTGGAATTGGGTCAGGATGTTCTTCAGTTGGGTCCTTTCCTCCGACAAAATGCTTGCTACATATGTAGGCCGACCGCACCGGTGGACCAAGCGCACACATTTCTCCTTGGCACTCTTGAATTTCGGGAAAGTAATGAACAAAACATCCTTCATATGCGGCCGATCAGCGTACCTCGAGTCGCTGTTGCACGTTCCATAGCAACAATGTTTAAAAACCATGGTCTTAGATTTGGAAAAAGCAGTCATTTTAATGAGTAAAACCTAGGCTAACGCACGTCTCTTTTAAAGCAAAACAGCGGCGGGTTTCCGGAGTTTGCCCCACTGCGTACCACGTGATGTGACGTTATCGTGACGTATTGTTTCTAAAAATAGCTCGTTCGCGGTACCCCATTCTCCTCACTCCTCTAGCAAGAAGTGCCTTGTTGCGGCTGCTTATGGATTATGGCCCCAATGTTTCCTCACTGGAACCTTCAGTAGTTTTGAATTTCTTGTGTCAGCAGACAGAAGCCTAGTGGCACGCCAGGCTTACAATACAGTGGGGGAAACTCTGAGTACATTTGTAAATGTCTTGAATCAGCTCATTAGTATTGCCCATCATGAGATGTCCCTTGTGTAATCAGATACCTTTTTACAGGCTGACATTAATTTGCAACAAATGGCAAGATTGCGGTCGAATTCCTGACAAGGTTGCAGCTGGTTTCATGACTTTCTTTCCCTTTTTGCACCTCTCTTTATTCATGTAAAAAGTTGCTTTATATGTAAACCCAATTTATGTGCATATATGGTTTGATTCCTGTGCATGTGTTGGACTGGATGGGTTGTTACTGACATCTGGTCAGAAATTCATGTCATTTGCACCCTCAGAAATACATTCATCTGGAAAAAATGTCTGGTCTGTTCAATACTTATTTTTAACCTGCTGTACATAAAAGACTATTTCAGTCGGAGCCATAGGTGTCCATTTCCTGAGAGCATGTTTGATGCTTCGGGTGGCCGTTCATATGAAAACTATAAAAAAAATCTCGCCTGCGGTCATTTCTCTGCTCTTAGTTCAGCGTTTTGTAAAGCGTAGTGCACCTCAAAGCTTTCTTTTTGCGGAAACCAGCATTCCAGGGGCGTTAGGCCGCTAAAGCCTGTACGTGCCGAGAGATGAAAGCAAGACAGACGGATGAATCATGAGGAAATTTTTTTTAGATTTGCAAAGAGAAAAGGCAACCGCTCCAGATCTCAAAAAGCTCAAAGGAGGGGCAGAGAAAAGCAGAACCAACGCAAGTGCGGGCTAAGAGAGCGGATCGGGTAGGAAGTGAGCACGACACGGCCAAGTCGAAAAATTAGCGCAGAGGAGAGCATATGAGAGTGAGTCAGACTGGCTGTGACACCCAGTGTGCTGCCCGTGATGAGCTGGGAACAATCCAACTGACAGAGCGCTCAAATCTCACGGCGTCACAACCAAAAAAGACAGAGAGATGCATTCAGTCATAGACAAACTTATAATACGTTTTTTTTTTGCAAGTGACAAAGCAATGAATCCAAACCAACGGGGGAAACTTCCCGAAATTGTGAGCATTATTCATTTTGCGAGATCACATGCAGACTCAGTTGCGGCTCTCCGCTTCAAATCCGTCAAAGCGGGCATGCGAAGCCTGACATAAAGAGGCATCTTCACGGCTCACAGATTTGATAAACACACTGGTTTGTCCACGTTCTCGGGAGGACATCAGGAGGGAGGTCTCTGAGGTGGGTTTTACTTAAAGGGAACAACATAGACGCCGCTGTTCTCTAGATCTGTAAACGCGCAGACTGCAGGTGACATCTTTATTTCCCCCTGCATGTTTAAATCATTATTCTGCGGTCACAAGCCGCTCTGATGAAATCCACACGATCAAATCACAGGGGCTCAGTCTCACAGCTCCCCGTCGTCATAAACGCACAATGCTGTGAGACATCTCCACCCGTCATGTTCATTACACCCCGGCTAGATTCTAATTGCTATTGGACGAAAGACGAACTCCTGGAAACCATTAGGTGCTTTGACGATGCTACGGAGGAAAAGTTATTTGATTTGAGATCTGCTAAGTGACACAATCCTGAAATATGGGTTTGATATTCTTCCAGCTGCTCAGTTATGATTCACGTCGAAAGTAACTGCTCCCATTGGTCAGATGTTAGGGTTTTGTTTTTGTGTTGTTTTTGTGAGATGAAGGTTATAATATAGTGCGCTAAAAAGTGTCCTTGTTCATTTTTAAATCAGCATGGATTATTGTTTTTGTTGCACATAAAGTGATTTTTTTTATTTATGAGGATTTTTCTTTGCTTTTACACTGAAGTATTGTATCTTTCATTTGCTTAGCTAGTCCATCCATTTTTATGTTTTTGTTTCATTTTCCTTATGCTTTGCTCTTGTTTTTTTTTTGTCTCTCGTTCAAACAGATAAAAAGGTCTCAGTAGAACATGCGAGCCATCGTAAGTCCACCTTCCCATGACTTTGCTCTCCACCCTGCTTGTCTTCATCTTCTTTATGTGTTTGTGCGTCTGTGTGTTCATATAAGTTGGACGTCTTGACATGCGTGTCAGCACATGGCGTTCAGCGTCTCCTGCGTTTTGTGTCATCCCAGATGGTGTTCAGTGGAGACAGGCGTCACCTTCCTGTCCAGCAGCAGAGTTCTGTAATGTTTGTGTCCATGTTTGTGTTGGAAACAGGCCTGAAAGCATTTAGATGAGTTTTATGGAAGGGGTTTAGAGATGTATGGGAAAAGGAAATGGGGTATGGAAAAATGTCTGCATTTCATTCCCTATCTTATTCCATGTCCATTCGTCCATTTGTCCATCCATCTATCTATCTATCTATCTATCTATCTATCTATCTATCTATCTATCTATCTATCTATCTATCTATCTATCTATCTATCTATCTATCTATCTATCTATCTATCTATCTATCTATCTATCTATCTATCTATCATCCTTCCTTTCTTCCTTCCTTCCTTCCAACCCTCCATCCATGCATCCTTCAAGTCGTCCATCTATCTTTTTCATCCATCCCTCCGTCAATGCACCCATCTGTCCATCCATCATCCAGCCATAGATTGGTCCATCTTTCCATTCATCTATCCATTTCTCCATCCATCCTTCCATGCACCCATCACTCCGTCCATGCATCCATCCGTCGATCATCCATCCATCCATCCATCCGTCCATCATTCCTTCCTTCCAACCCTCCATCCATCTTTCCTCCCATTCGTCAGTTAGTCCGTTCATCCATCCATCCACCCATCCATCCATCCATCCATCCATCCTTCCTTCCTTCCTTCGTTCCTTCCTCCCTTCCTTCCTTCCTTCCTTCCTTCCTTCCTTCCAACCCTCCATCCATCGTTCCTCCCATTCGTCAGTCAGTCCGTCCATCCATCCATTCACCCATCCATCCATCCATCCATCCATCCATCCATCCATCCATCCATCCATCCATCCATCCTTCCTTCCTCCCTTCCTTCCTTCCTTCCTTCCTTCCTTCCTTCCTTCCTTCCAACCCTCCATCCATCTTTCCTTCCATTCGTAAGTCAGTCGTCCAACCATCCATGCATCCTTCAAGTCGTCCATCTATCTTTTTCATCCATCCCTCCGTCCATGCACTCATCTCTCCATCAATGCACCCATCCGTCCATCCATCCCCCACCCATACCTTGGTCCTTCTTTCCATTCATCTGTCCATTTGTCCGTCCGTCCTTCCATCCATCCATCTATCGATTCATCCAGCTATCCTTTCATCCGTCCGTCTACTCGTGTACCTTTTTTGTATTTATATATTTTTTTCTAATTACTAAAAAAGAACCGATACGCTGGAGTTTTAATTCAGCCAAAATGTATTAAATGCAGGAACTCTGTGAAAAGTGGACGGCTCCTTGAGCACGTTGCACCTCCTTTATCCAAACACAAAGTTTTGAATCGCATTATTTTCTGGCTACAAAACATTTGATTTTTCAGTTCATCTGTGGCTTGGTTTACATTTGAACTGATGGTAATTCCTGTGGCTTAATGTGATGTGGACCAAGGGGAGAGTAGCTGCAGTAATGCACCTAATTCGCTATTGTTCCATTTCTTGTAATAAGTGCGGACGGCTGTCGGATTGGGTTGAGTCTCACCACGTGAGCGCCGGGGCTCCCTTCTGCCAGCTCGCCTGCCTCCGGCTTTCTTCTCCTCCCGCTGAAGAGTCTTTGGCTATGCTTATCTGCTCTCCCCTCCTCAACACACTTACAAATCCTTCTCAACAAATCCCAACCTTATCTTCCTCCTTCTCGTCCTTTTTTTTGCCAAATTGCTTCTCATCTAGCCCTCTCTTCCAGCCTGTCTACTCCTTCACGAGTTTTCTTCTTTTCCTTTTTCTCCCGCCAACTTTGCTACTTGTCTTCTTGACTCCTCTCTGCAGTGGTGTGACTGGCTCACGTGTGTCTGGTTCTGCTAGGGTTGGGGAGTCTGGGCTAAGCAGGCGGTGCACAGCCCGCTGACCAGTCAAAACCAATCACCCAGCAGGGGAGACTGAGGGAGCTCAACAGGGTGCAGGTGAAGTTTGGGCCAAATAACCCCCAGCCAACCTCTGTTCGTGATCATTTTTGGGATGAGATGTGTCTCTGCTTGGTACGAGGAGCTGTTAATTAATTAGATGATCTCTATTAACCCTTTGCTTTAAACTGAACTCTGGGTGCACTCTGTCAGCATGCTGTGAAGAATACATCAGAAATTGTAGCCTGTCTGTGGAAAAAAAAACTATAGTTCTTTGATAGTGCGCTCTTGTTTCTTGATTTATTCACGTTTTCCTAGTTTCTAACGACAAACTTCAATGTGTTTGTTCAGATTTTATGTGATAAACCAACACAAAGTGACATAAAATGTGATGGGAAGGACAACGATACATTTGTTTTAATTTTTTTTAATGAATAGAAATCTGAAAAGTGTGGCATGTATTCAGTCCCCCTGCAGAAATATCTATTATTTCATTTATAGCTGCCACACTGCAAAAAGGGAGCTAAAAGTAAGTGAAATTTTCTTGAAATCATATTAATTTTCCTTGATTAGAGCAGGTAAATAAGACTATTTGCCAATGGAATAAGACTTTTGCACTTAAAATAGGAACAATTCATCTCCATTGTCTTATTTCAAGTGCAGGATAACTAATTATGTTATTTTAGAGATGGATTGTTCCTATTTTAAGTGCAAAAATCTTATTCCATTGGCAAATAGTCTTATTTACCTGCTCAAATCAAGGTAAAACACACTAAATTTAAGAAATTTTTTACTTATTTTTAGTTCCCTTTTTGCAGTACAGGGTTTTGGAATATATCAGCTTTGTGCATGTGGAGACTGAAATGTTTGCCCATTGTGTTTCTTTCATCCTAAATAGCTCCAGCTCAGTCAGATTGGGATGGAGAGCGCCTCTGAACATTACAGAGTCTCAGCTGGATTTAGGTCTGGACTTTGACTGGGCCAATTGTAACACATGAATACGCTTTGTTCCAGTGACAGACCGTAGGCCTTTAGTAGTGCTCCGTCTGAACACTTAGTTTATGCTACAAGCCCCACAGAAGTGACCGTGAAGGCCTCCAAGCAGATTTTGCTGACCCTGGCAACAAATGATACCTGAATTGGTAAATTAATATGAAAAAAAAAAAAAAAAAAATTTAATATGAAAAAAAACCAACATGTCTGGTAGCAGCAACCAGCAGAAAAGCTATGAAAAGAAGCAGAAAGACCATTTGAAATTATATAATATGTAATAAAGTGTTCATGGACAAAATAAAACTAACATAATACTAGCGTGATTCAGATATTTCATTGGCGAGCAGAGAAAGCCTTTCAAGCCCTGACGGCCCACCTCTGCTTTGATCTAAACTGCTCTATTGTACCTCTGGCTACATGTTTCGGGTTACTGTCCTGCTGGAAGGTGAACCTCCGCCTCAATCTCACGTCTTTTGCAGCTTCTAACAGATGCTCCTCCAGTATTACCACGTATTTATCTCCATCTTTCCTTCAACTTCAGCTTACTTTTCCCTGCTAAAGATACGCATGATCCTGCCACCTCCAGGTTTGATGGACATATGCAATTGGGTTTCTTAAGAGCTTCTCTGATTAGTGCTGTACTTGTTTGGTCTGTCTTTTTAGCATGTTAGCCATGCCTTTGTAGTTTTACAGTTGCACAATTTTCTGATGGCGGATTGAGCAGTGGTCCCTGAGATGTTCAAAGCTTGAAATATTGCTTTATAACCTCATTCTGCTTTAAATGTCTCCACGACTTTATCTCCGACTTGTCTGCTGTCTTCCTTTGTCCTCCTGCTGTTTGTTCTCTAATATTCTCGACCAAACCTGTAAGATTTTTACAGCTGAATTTAAACTGAGATGAAATTACACACAATTGGACTGTATTTACTAATCTGAAGGTAATTGGTTAGAGTGCTTAGACTATGAGCTGAATACAAATCCACACAAACTTATCAGATCTCAATTAGCTCAAAAGTGGTGTATCTTTTTTTTTTTCCCGCAGTTCACAATTATGCTTTCAGGTCTGGCAACGCTTTGTGCTGTTCTCTGTCACAATAGAGCCGAATAAAAACAATGAAGTACGCTCAAATAAAGATATGTGAATCAAATATTCAGTAATTTTCAAAGAGGGTTTTATTTATAGATTTGGAGGGGGGCGTTTTTTGCGCGTCGCACATCGAGGGGTAAGGGCAGACAGGAAATGTGGACAAGAGAGAGGTCGAGAATGACGCAAAGCAACAGTTTGGCCGGATGAAGTCAAGCCGAGGACGCTGGTGCCGAGGGCATTTCAGCCCATGTGGGTTTCACTCTAACCATTCAGCCACCGGCCGGCGCTGAGGACTGTTGATATCATCCGCAATCTGTTGTATTGTAAAATGTTTGGAGGCAGATTGTGAAAGCGATGAGTGGAGATCTTCGCTGTCTGCCGGTGACAAGAGGAGCAATTTCAGCGACTGTCACAGCAGCGCCCTCCACACCGAATGGCTCTCCCCGCAAAGATGCGTAAAACGCTTTCTGGTAGATTTATGCAGGTTACTTCGCATATGTTAGGGAATAATTGTTTTCGACAAGGATTTGGCACAGTTACTGGACTCGTTTCTATTACAATGAAACAAATGTGTGCGTCTTAACATTTCATTGGTAATAGATGACCTCATATTTATTTGAGGGATACTTAAAACATGACTATCTTAGCCAAAGGCATCAAGTTTGGATGAGGTTCATGCTGTCACCACGCTCGGTGAGCAGGCACCCTCGGGTCACCAAGTCTCCATCAAAACCATTAGATGATTAGATTGATGTTTGGGATGCATGCTTGGGGGAAAAAAAAGTATTTTTGTTTCCCTACCACCACGTGTGTAAACATATGAAGACTCATTAGACTCTCCAAATGGACCCGGTGTGAAATAAATGTGAGACACGGGGAAAAGCACCTCATGGCCACTGTTTTGTACAGTGAGGGATCTTTAACGCTGTTGGCTTGTATCTCCTCCAAGGGCCCTGAAAGTGTTGTTAAGGAGACTGGGATCATAAACCTGGTAAAACACAAAGAGATTTTAAATAGAAATTGCATCGCTTCGGCCAGGAAAGTGGAAATGTCATTTCAGGGGGACAATATTCTTAAACGTATTGCCAGATCAATACAAAAAGAGTTCCCCAGATGCGAAATCAACCTTCGACTATGGACATATCAGTCCTAAATCCTGGAGAAAGCCTTTGTGCTGAGCCAAGGAAGGGTGAGCATAAGAAAGCAGGACCCTGGAGAGAGAGAGTGGCCTTTTACACATCTTTGCCAGTGGTGTCAGTAACTACACTGTAAAAAGGGCACTAAAAGTAAGCAGAATTTTCTTGAAATGTGTGAATTGTTCTTGTTTTGAGCAGCTAAATAAGACTATTTGCCAATGGAATAAGACTTTTGCACTTAAAATAAGAACAATTCATCTCCATTGTCTTATTTCAAGTGCAGGATATAAAATTATCTTATTTTAGGGGTGGAAATACTCACTCCATTGGTAAATAGTCTTATTTAGCTGCTCAAATCAAGGAAAATGCACTAATTTCAAGAAAATCTGATTTATTTTAGTTCCCTTTTTGCAGTGTATGAAGGGCGCCGCGTGGCACGGGTGTTGCTGTACATCTTCAGGTACAAATCAGAGAAAACATGTGGCCGTGGTGGCTGAGAGTGTCATTTGGTCTCCTCAAATACCGATATTTCATTTCTGGGGGGGAAATAATCTGTTCGTAAAAGCACGGAAACACACAGTTAATCCCAATGTGATCCATGCCAATGTCAAAGAGTGAACTGAAACAAAGCCTTTTAGAAATAACCGTCATTTAGAAGAAAATGATCATTGTTTTTAAAATGTAATCCATTTCTGCTATTTAATTGCATAGATTTTTTCTTATGAAGATGCTTTACACCCAAAGTAAAGCAAGTGGATTGACCGAATGAAAAATCTGCCACACAGAGCAGTTTAGATCATTGTGGCTAATATTTTCCTCCTAATCAATCTGTACTTTCAGCAGTAACTTAGCTGCCTTTTTTTAACCTTATCTAGCAGGATAACGCCTCAGTCCTTGTCTCGTCTTTTGCTGTCCGCCCTCTCCCTGCAGCGTTGTCTCCTGACATGGGTGTAGCCGTGTACACCGGCTTGGTGGCGGCCCTGCTGCTGACTGTGGTCATGGCTCTGGGTGTGGGTGTGCTGGCGTACCGCCGCCGATGCCGCCATCTCCACGGGGACATCACAGATTCTTCGTCGGCTCTCACCGCGGCGTTCCACCCCGGCAACTACAAGCCTCCCAGGCAGGGTGAGTCCACACACATCCCGTACATGCAGAGGGTTGTTAAGATAAACACAAAGTAGGACATGATTGCGTAGTGGAAGGAGGACGATACATCGTTTTCCATGCAGGGACGGGTTGGGGGTCTCTAGTCCATTACAGGGCAACGCACAAGACAGAAACCAGGAAAACACACACCCATATGTGAGGGAAGTTTAGAGAGACCAATTAACCTAACCGTCTTGTTTATGGACCGTGGAAGATGGAGTACCTGGAGAGAACCCACGCGTGCACCGGGAGAACATGCAAACTCCATGCAGAAGAGAAATCAAACCCAGAACCTTCGTGCTGCAAAGCAATTTATTTTTTTGTAAAATATTTTAAAATCCATCATTGAGTGACGTGACTCACGGAATAGAAGCAAAATTTAGCTTTTATCGTACAAGCAAAAAAAAATAAAAATAAATAAGATGTCCTTGTCTTTTTTCTTTGTCCTTTTGTAGTGCAGCGTGCAACAAATTTAAAGACAAATAGCTTAAATCTACTTTGGCAAAGTGATAAAAATTCCTTTGCACAATATGAAAAAGTAAAAACCTCTATTTTCATCCTAAATGCTGAACAAAAAGAATGACAAAATGAAAAGACAGGTTGTTGTTGTGATTTGACAGAGGAATAAAAAGTTAAGAGTATGGAGAGTTTTGAAAAGCACTTATTCAACTTTTTTGCTCTTGAACATAATGGATGTAACTTTATTTTTCTTCCTTTCCTAAGAAGCACTCCCTATATTTCACCATCACACTGCTATATATAATCCTACCGTGAATGAATTCCCATGTACCATTACCTCCTCTCAGTCATGTCTCGATTCCTCATTTAATGCATCACATTTTTCACACTTTAAGCATTTATCATGGTGTCCTTTCTCATGCTCTGGCCATCAAATATTAATTAGCAACATTAATCCATTTTATTCTAACCTCTTTGAGCCCTTTCTGCCCCGCCTTTGTGATTTCCCGTCCTAAGAGGGCCGTTTTTTTACCCCTCTGTTTGCAGATAGCACCCTTCACCCCTCTGCTCCTCCGGACCTGACCGCCACGGCGGGCGCCTTCCGTGGGCCGCTCTTCTCCCTGCCGCACGGCATCAACCACAGCCCGCACAAAATCCCCATGACCACCTCTCCCTTGCTGGACCCGCTCCCCAGCCTCAAAATCAAGGTGTACAACTCCTCAACGTTGTCCTCCCTGGAGCTCCCGGCCGACATCGGCGTGGGCGACGGAGAGATACTCAGCCTGAAGTCGGTGGGCACCGTGGGCCGAGAGCGAGAGTTTCACAGCCACACGCTGTCCAGAGAGCCGGGGCTGAGCACCAGCGCCACGCTGGGACATCTGGGCGGACGGCTCACCGTCCCCAACACGGGTAAACGCGCCGAGTCGGACCGCAACCAGAGCCAATGTCAGGCTGTGTTGATTACAGATTAAACAAGCCGGCGCGTCTTCTCCCTCAGGTGTGAGCCTGCTGGTCCCGCCCGGCACCATCCCTCAGGGGAAGTTCTACGAGATGTACCTCATTATTAACAAGTGGGACAAAACAACGTGAGTGTCCTTCATCTTTATTCCCTCGCTCCCATAACCTCCTTTTGCAGCCGCAGGGCAGAATAGACCTTCCTCTCACCTCAATCAGTAACTCCGATACGAGGCCTGCTGCTGCGAAACGATATTTCGTAGGTCTCTCTTCTCCCGAGGACACGAAATTTGAGCCGATCGCGAGCTGTCGAGGCAACTGGCTTCTAATAAATGAAGTGTGGGAAATAATGTTGCAGACATGCGCGCGTCTGTGCGTCTGCAGGTTACCCTCTGAAGGGAGTCAGACCGTGCTGAGCCCCGTGGTGAGCTGCGGTCCGTCGGGCATGCTGCTGAACCGACCCGTGGTCCTGACGCTTCCCCACTGCGCTCAGCTGGACACGCCTACGCCAGACTGGACCCTCACGCTCAAAACCCAAACGCACCAGGGTGCATGGGAGGTCGGGAAACCCCTAAGCTGCTTCCAGGTCATTAAAAGGTTCTGTTTTTTTATTCATCAATATAAAGCAAGGTTTACTGGTTGTTCCCAGGAGGTGCTGACGGTAGGGGAGGAGACGTTTTCGTCTCCTTGCTACCTGCAGCTGGAGGAGGAATGCTGCCACGTCCTCATGGAGCAGCTGGGAACGTACGGCCTGGTGGGCCAGTCCTGCCCTCCGCGGCCCGCCTGCAAGCGCCTGCAGCTGGCTCTGTTCGCCCCGCGGGCGCCCTGCCTCTCTCTGGACTACAGCCTCCGCATCTACTGCATCCACGACACCCCGCAGGCGCTCAAGGTGCTGCTCGTCTCCTGCAACATTTTCACTTTCTTTCTCCAACTGTCCTCCAGCCGTCCAGTGCTGTGGAGAAAGTGCTCAACCCCTTACAGATTTCTTCTTTTTTTAGTCACACTTATTTGTTTCAGATCATCAAACTAATTTTTATACCAGACACAGATAACCTGGGGTAAAAAAAAAAGCTAATATCCGCTTTATAAATGAGTATAAAAGATGCGGACCACTCATCCAGGAGGTCACTAAAGAACCCAGAACAACACCTAAAGCACTACAGGCCTAAAGTAGCTCCGTTAAGGTCAATTATATTGTTATATTCCATTATGCTGAATCCACTTTGGGCTACGTTTTATCTAATCCAATGGTACTCAGATTCAGACCCAATTACAGTTAAAACTATAAACCATACCTTACACTTACGTTCAGTTCATGATTTAAGGCTAATTAATCATGCTGGTATGGAGATGGATGGAAAATTAATGACTCCCATCTAACAAGGTTTGGTACCTTTGCCCATCTGCCCCTACTGACTCGACCCTGAAAAAGACCAGAAGACAGAAATAACCCAAAAGCATCGGGCCAGGAGAATTTTCTATGCAAGGAAAAAATAAAATGTTGAAGGCAGCAACCACACCGTAAAAGGTCCCACCAACAAAATAGAGACAACTAAACACCAAGGCACAGAAACAGAGGTGCTTTCTATAGATCAAAATATTAATCCAGGTAAAAACAAATGAATGAACAAATGTTGATCAGACACTTTATTAGAACTTTTTATTTATTTATTTCTTTTTTTCTTGAAAATGATATTAAAAATCCTCCTAATATCAGCAGTCTACATGTCAAGCCTTACGGCTACTGTTAACTACGTTGTTCATTTTTGTTTTGCTCTAATGTTTCGCCAAGTTTGATCGTCTTCTAAGAATGTGGGATGTTTGCTTATTCAGATACAAAAGGGGAGAAAAAAAAGAATCAGAGCGTAGTTTAATGTCAGAAAGAGGTCCGCCAAGGGCGTATGGCAATAGAACAACAGATGTGAGCACAGAAGCACTCTGGGTAATTTCTTCCCATCCGTTGTCTCCCGCTTAGCCGAGATCGTGCCGTGTGGGAGCGACAGGTCCAGGAGGGAAAACCAGACATCCCTCTCCCTGGCGACGTCCTTGCTGCTCGTTCTGTGGGATCCCAAAGCGTTCCCAGACCTGACGGGGTATGCGATCCCTCCAGCGAGTTCTGTATCTCCCCCAGAGTCTCCTCCCAGTGGGACGTGCACATAAAACCTCCAAAGGGAGGCACCCATTAGAGGCATCCTGATTAGATGCCAACCAGACTCCTTTCAATGTGAAGAATTTCTATGCTGGAGAAAAATAAGGGACCGTATGCAAAGTTAACGGCGGCAATAGCTTTGCCAATGAAGCTGTCTAGAAGACCCAGCTAAACACAGAAGCACTGAACCAGGAGTGCTTACATGGCAGAGGTGGAAAACTCCTGTTGATCTGCCAGCTTTAGACGTGTCTGTCGTAAAACACCTGTTTCAAATAGTCAGGTTATTTCCTCTGCCAGTGGCCAAATTCTGCATGAGTCTGCCAGCGGATGCAATCATCTAAGGTTTGTTCAGGCATGAAAGCATCTGAACCCTCCAGGACGCCGTTCCTCGATGACCGAAGCTTCCAGCCAAAAATCATAATACGGAAAGGTTAATAGCATCAATCGCTCCGTCGATGAACCCATGCGGGAAAGAGACGGCGAGAATCCCCGAAGCCGGTATGATTTCAAAGAAAAGAAAGAAAATTGAGAGGAAAGGAAGACACGATTAATTGCACCAATAATTGCAAATAATGCAAAAAAACTGAGAAACGCTCCGTCTGATAGACGTTTACATTTGAAATAAAATAAAAACCTCAAACAATAAAACAAATGTCACGATAGGTGAAACATTGAGGCATGCATCAGAATAATAATAAAAGCTAATATACCTTATTTCCATAGTGGCTCCTGGCAGCAGTGGCACACGGTCTCTGTCAGTCTTTCTGCAGCTCCGTTTTCAAATTAAATTTCAACACATTAATATTAAATCTTCAAATCCCTCAAGAAACAACAAACCAATAGAGTAGAAAAATAATACAAACCTCGTACTAAAAATAAAGAGGGCAGCAAACTGAACTGTGAGCAGGTAAATACTGAAATATAGTCATTTTTGTATGAAGCGCTCACAAACCACGTTAAGAGAGCGTAATTAAAGCTTTTACGTCATTTGTTCTTGCACCCTGCAAACTGCAGCACATTTACGGGCAGCAACCCTGATTAAAGCGATTAGGCCAGCCTGTTCCTAAAGCCTGTCTGCTTTTCCGTCTGCGTGCAGGAGGTGCTGGATCTGGAGAGGAGCCTGGGGGGAGTTTTACTGGAGGTCCCCAAGCCACTGCTTTTCAAAGACAGCTACCACAACCTCCGCCTGTCCATCCACGACATTCCTCACAATCACTGGAGGAGCAAACTTCTGGCCAAGTACCAGGTGCTTCACTGCAGAACTTCTGCGTCGGCTTCTCGGATCATCTCTTCACGAGACAAATAAAGTTTTCTTGTTTTTGTTTGATGTTACAAACAAAGACCCGCGTGTGATTCCTGAACTGATTCTCCCCGTCTGGGGAAGAAATTGGCTTGTTTGGAATAGAAAAGAAATTCACAAAGCTTTTGAAAAACAATAGATGTTAACGAGCAAAAACACCACATCAGCAAAAATTTGGAAATTTGGCGAATAAGAATGTATTTGGAGCGTGTTTTTTGGATATTGAGAGAGTATATTCTGTGGAGTTTCTTTCACAGTGTCTGTAAACCAGGGGTGTCAATCTCATTTTGGTTTAGGGGCCGCATACAGCTTAATCTGATCTCAAGAGGGCCACACGAGTTAACTCATTGCAAGATTAAATAGAACTAATAAATGTGGACTTGTTGATTTTTATATTAAGTTAATTTCACTTTTACACAATATATTATGAATAACCTCAGCGTTTTTAAGAAAAGTATGTGCAATTTCAACAATACTTTTACTCAGTTAAACATTTACTTAAGTGCATTATGCATAAGAACTGATCACAGTGATTGTACAATGTTGAAAAACATTCATTCACATTTTTTGGAACTTAAAAACACTTTCCTGCATGACAAAATACATCAAACAGATAAAAATTAAGAAATTATTTGAATTTTTCCACACTTGAAGCTTAATCTGCTAATTAAAACACAGCGCCCCTCGTGGACAATATAGGAACTGCATATTCTCAATTAAACGAAGTACATGTTTTTTTCAATAATTGTTTTATCATTCTCTTCCTTTTATCTTGTCCACTTGTGAAAGTCAAATCTGATGAGCTCTTTGTGGCATCTTATTGCCACATTGCCAGACAGGACACTGGGGAAAAAAAAAAAAAAAAAAAAAAAAAAAAAAAAAAAAAAAAAAAAAAAAAAAAAAATTTATAAGGATAATGCATTTAGCCACAGGGCCGGACTAAATTGTTTGGCGGGCCGGATCCGGCCCGCGGGCCCCATGTTTGACACCCCTGCTGTAAACGCTGTGCCTCCACACTCAATGTTCTTCGCTGCAAAAATAGGATAAACCAACAGGAAACCTGACAGTGGTCCTAATTGATGGGCTCTTGTGATGAATTGCAGACAGACAGTTGCATGAAACAGTTGTACGCACTCCCTGAACAGAAATGACGCTCCCGTAGAGGATTTGGTGCTGCAGCCAGGAGAAGTTTCTAAAGGTGTCTTTGTTTTCGGCAGGAGATTCCCTTCTACCACATTTGGAGCGGCAGCCAGCGACCTTTACACTGCACCTTCAGCCTGGAGCGAGCCAGCCTGGCCGTGTCGCAGCTCGCCTGCAAGATCTGCGTTCGGCAGGTGGAAGGGGAGGGACAGATATTCCAGCTGCACACAGACATCCAGGAGGTAATAGTCCACTGCAGCAACTCTCGGCCCGCGCCGACACCCCCGCGCGCGTTTCCTCCGTGGTTAACCTCGCTGCCTCTGAACTCCTCTGTCAAACCAGACCCTCCCGCCTCACTCGCCGCTCCCGTCGGGAAGCACCTGCCTGCCATCCTCTCAGGTGGGACCGTATGCCTTTCGCCTGCCGGACTCCATCCGTCAGAAGATCTGCGCCAGCTTGGATGCGCCCAGCGCCCGGGGGTGTGACTGGAGACTCCTGGCTCGCAGTCTGGGCTTTGACAGGTCAGCATCCGTCTCACGTGCTAATGTTGGACGGTTTTAGCGCGATGGACACTGGCGGTCAAGGTTACGTTTCTCCTAACCTGACGAGCCAGATGAATTTTGCTCCGCCTAGCTTCACTCACATCCATCTGGGACATCTCCCATAAAGAGTGATTTCTTCAACCAATTTTATTGTCTAGCCAATCAGGACGCAGCGCTGGAGTTTCATAGATGTGACGTAGTGGAGAAGCGACCGTGACGTGAGACTGTTTTGATTCAGACAGCAATGGCGGCTCGCATCGAGGAAGCAAGCGTTAACATTGATGCTGCTATTTCTTCCGTGTTGTCCAATCTATCTGATATTGTTTCATTAAAAGAACATCAGAGAACGGCTCTGAAGGCTTTTGTTGGTGGAAACCATGTTTTCGCCCTTCTCCCGACCGGATTTGACAAGTTTTGTTTTTTTAAATAATCTTTATTAGAATATTCTTTATCATATACAAAAGGAAATAAGCACAACTTTCAATGAACAATCGCCAGAGGTTTGAACAAATATAACAATAATAAATGAAAATAAATAATAGCAAGAATTTGGCAAGTTTTGTTTTTTCCTGCGTCGCTCTTATCAGCGTCACGGGTTAGCTTCGGTGTGAGTGGTTGAAATAGCACGTCGATAAAGATGACAGACAAGTGGCTTATCCAATCATATGCAAGGATTTTTGATAAGGCCCAGCCTTCAATAAAGGCAATTCCTATGGATCTGTTCCAGATGTATGAGTGGAGCTAGGCGGAGCGAAATTCATTTGGCTAGGGTCAGGTTACGTTTCACCAGCAGTTTTAAGAGGAAGAGAGGAAAAAAAATGCAGACTTACCCATCATGAAACATTTCTGTAAGTAAAATCCGTTTTATCGGTCAGAGTTTCCGAGAATCTGGGTGTTTATTTGCTGTGGCCCATAATCATTGCGATGTATTGTAGAGGGTAACCTTTGGACTTTATAATTCTTTCACATTGTATTAAGGTGAAAGAAAGAGGAGAGAAAAGAGAGACAATGATACAACATCCTCTGTCTGCTTCTTCACCTGCAAAGAGAGATGTAGAAAGAACACCACAACCAGCCGATAACGTATTACAGACGCAATCAAGTAACGCCTCGATACCATCACTGAAGTATATTCAGTATTAATTAATCTGACATGTATAAAGTGACAGCTGAAGATAGTAATAGGGCTTTTCTGTATGGAAGTGAGTCTGTAAGCACCTGTAGGTGTTTGTGAGATTTATCCATGAGATTTTGGATTTTGGATGAGGACAAACAGAGATTCCCCCTGTTAGTGGTGTTATTCTTGTCACAGTCAGAAACGAAGCGTGTCCTCTGCTCTGTCTCACACAGGTATCTGAACTACTTCGCCACAAAGCCCAGCCCCACAGGTGTGCTGCTGGACTTATGGGAAGCGTGTCACCAAGGTGACGCGGACCTGGTCTCTCTGGCGACAGCGCTGGAGGAGATGGGTAAAAGCGAAGTGCTGGTCGTCATGACAACAGATGGGGATTGCTGATTGGCCGAGTAACAGAAGATCAAGCAAGACATTTTTATGACTTTTGTTTCGGGTTTTTTTTTTTTTTTTTCTTCTTCTTCTTTTTTTTTTCTTTTTTGTCCACCACAGTGATGAAAACGAGAACCCTTGCCTATGAATATGCACACGCCGGCACGGATCGTTTCATCAGCAGAGCGTTTTGGTTGTACTGTCCACTCTTCTGCTGACTCCTGACCAGCCATTGTAGCTAACGTCTCAACCAGAACCCGTCCCCGTGTGTGCCGTCCGACTGCCGGCCTGATTCAGCTTCAGTTCTCCAATACGCAATATTGGATCTGCAGAATGGAGCGCTACCAAGTTGGAGAAATGCTGCAAAGTCCGTCAAGATTGTGACGGAAACGTGTTATTGAGTGCTGAAAAAATTACTTTATTCGTACATATTTAATAACAGTGTTTTAAATTAAACTACAGAAATCAATTTAGTCAACACACTCTTAATTGATAACGTGGGGATATTTCAGTAGCAGCATGGAAGTGCATGATTTAATGATTTAACGCCATTTCATCTCATGGCGCAGGCTTTTGTTTTCTTCATTCTCCTTCAGAGTGGGACGTGAATGACAGGCCGCACCAACCTGCCTGCAGCCGCACACACACACACACACACACACACGCACGCACACACGCACACACACACACGGACAAAGCGGTCGTTTATCGGCTCGCAAACATGCAGGCGAGGGATTCCCGTCTTGCGGACGGATAAGTATCAGATCCTGGAGGTTTCGGTCATATCGCTTCTGGCTGAAAGGGAGGGGGGGAAAAAACAGGTCTGCCTCTTCTTAATGGAGGGAGATTAAATTGCAGAGTTTGTTTCAGGATTGGCAGATAACTAGACGGACTCTTTTTATTGTACCAACAAATGCCTCAAAGCCTTGGCGTATCGCTCCGACTCACAGGGGTGTTTCTCTTTCATGTCTCTCTCCCGCATTCCTCCATCGCTTTGCTGCGCTCCCTGTCCGCTGAGAATAAACTGCATCATCCCTTAAAAGTTTCCTTTGGGGAACGCTCTTTAATTTATTATCCATATTTGTGGATTCCATTTGTTTTCTTTTCTTTTCTTTTTTTTCATTGTTATTAACAGAGTTATCATATAGGACCTGTTTTACCGTTTGTGCTTCTTTAGGTTACCGAGCTGCTTTTGAATTAATATTTGGTTTTCATCCTAAAGCGAAGTGCACAGATTATGGCTGCTGTTAAGGGGAAAAAAAAATCCACTTACTCTTAATTTAGTGAAACTGTTGAAAATGTACAATTGCCTTGCAAAAGCACTCACAGCCGTTGAACCATTTCACATTTTTCCCCGCCGTAAACTTGGGAAGTGATTTTATATGAGAGACAGATCAACACAAAATAGTTGATAGTTGTGAAGCGCAAAGGAAAATGATGCGTGGTTTTCGAGAGTTAAAACAGATAAAAATGTGTAAAAGTGTGCTGTGGATATGTGCTCAGCCCTTTTTATTCTGATTCCCCTCAATGAAATCCCATCCTTGAAATTAACGAGAGAGGCAGCTAATGTGCCCATGGTAACTCTGGAGGATGTGCACAGACCTAGTGCTCAGGTGGAAGAAGCTGTTCACAGGTTATCTAGCAGTTTTGAGACTCCAGAAATATTTTCCTTATGGGAGAAGACCAATGAGAAAGACATTTTTTAAAAAGAAAACTATTAGAAATTCCATTTAAGATGTGCAACAAGCTTTGTAGGGCCCTTGGCACATACAAACATACGGTCAGACATGCAAAAGTCCATATGTTTCACCATCTTGATGGTGAAACATGGCGGTGGTGGTGGCAGCATCATTTTATGGGGAATGTTTCCTTTAGCCTGAGCAGGAATCTGGTCAGAGTTGATTGGATGTTGGATCTGTTAGAAGCTGCAGGAAAATTGAGACTGGGGTGGCGCTTCCCCTTTCTGCAGGACAATCCTTAACGAAACGCCAGAGCTAGAATCAAACGGTTTAGGTTAAAAGTGCAGACCCAGAACAGAAGAAGGAACAAAAATGTCCACAGATGCCACTTATTTGATCCGGCTGGGCTTTAACCATTTGGAAAAGCAGAACGGGCAGGTATTCTACTCTGTAGATGTGCAGAGTTGGTCGAGACATAACCCCAAAGGTTTGCAGCTGTAGATCCACCACACTTTTCAGATTTTTTTTTTTTTTTTTTTTTTTTGTAAAAGCCTTTGAAAACCATCATTTTTGTTGTACTTCACAATAATAGCTATAAAACACAATTTCCAATGAAAGGCATTCAAGTTTCTTACATGACAATATTTGGAAAAGTTCAAGGTGGAAGAATACTTTTGCAAGGCATCATAATATATAGGCCCCAGGGCTTTGCTGTGTCTGAAAAGAGACGATTATAGAATAAATTAGCCTTACCTGAAATCAATTTGGCACCAAGGGACCATATATGTTAATTTACCGCAACACAAGCTTAATTATGTCTTGTAAGTCATTCTATCCTCCTTTATCTCACACTGATGGCTTATTGACGATCCTTCTCCGAAGCTGCCTGCTCTGTGGTTAGGCTCCTCGAGCTATTTGTATTATCATTATCGATCTATCAGTTATTGCAAGATGAGAAAGTTGAATTTTTATCCTCCACAGATTTAGGTTTTCCTTTCTGTTTTGTGTCTCGCAAGAAACGGAAAGCAAGTGTTTATGGTTTTAAAACGACAGAAACCAAAACAGCGACCAGTATCCCTCCTCTTCAGCTGTGAGTCATGCAACTGTTTTACGTGAATGAACTAAGCGTGCTTGAGTAAATGGGTTTTGTGGGGGCAGATTGATGTTCACACGCAAGCAGAAGAAAAATGTATACGTTACTTGGAGCTGTCATTTCTCTCTGTAAGTGCTATGCAAGTACAAAAGAAAAGTGAAGCGTTTTTTGGACTTCTTTGTTTTCCTCCAAGAGTATTTCTATTTTTACAGATCAGAACATTCACAGGGTTTCGGATGTTTTGTACCCTAAAGTGGTCTAACAGTGGTTTAGTTTCTTTTTCTTTCTTTTTCGTTTGTATTTAAGGTTAATTTTTATTTTATTTTTTTGGAAATGCTAATAAATTCTCCATCTGGACTGGAAGAGTTGGATTCATCACCTAACCGGGGATGCCATAAATGACAAAATAAAATTAAAAAACACAGAGTGGTGCACCGGGCTCAGGACTAGCCGTGGCTTACGCGGTGAGGTCCCTGCAGGTCTTTGCCATGAAGAAACACCAGAACGCACCGCGGGGCGTTTCTCCTTTCTCCAGTCCCGTTGCAGAAACCTCCTCGCTGAGGACTATACAGTGTTTTTCGCCTGCAGATCTCTCGGCGTCTGCTGGGTCGTCGGCCATGCTCGCTGGGTTATTAAAGCTGAACACGACTGGTTGGCTCGCGCGAAGGAGATAAACTCTGCCTTTGTTCAAATATCCAGACATTTTTACAGAAAATCTAAATGGGTTCAGTGGCATTATTTTGTCTCTGTAAAGTACCAATTGTAAATACCTGTTTAGCCTTCTTACTTGTAACTAAATATAATTTTTATGCAATAAATTATATTTCTTAGTTTAACATGAATATGTGTTTTGTCCTCTTTTACCTCCATCAAAAGCTTGTTATTGTATAATCAAATAACGCATTAGAAAGAAATGCTGTTGAATGCTCCTCAAATGGTTCTGTTGGACAGAATTGCCCCTAAATGGCATCTGTTTCGTCAATTACGCCTCATTTTAATGGAAAATGTGAAGCAGCTCAACCTGCACCACTTTGCTTCACACCTCGCCGAGAAATTCCCTTTAGGTCCATTTAGCTTCGAAGGCTTTTATCAGGCAAGCCGACAGGCCCTCACATTAACAGGTCTCGGAGACACTAATAGTGCCCTTCAAGGACTGATTCGGGCGTTTACACCAAGGGTTCTAACCTCGGTCCTTTTTATGACTGGAGCCTGCATGGAGAATTGTCAAATTAAGCTGTTTAGTCGGAAATAAATATCCAGGTGAGTCACCGTTACTGATTGTGCACCATAGCGTGGCGGCCAAGCCTCCCAACACTTTGCACCTGTGGAATTAATTAATGCACTGCTTATTGAGAGGTGACTTGACATCCATTGCTCGAGTGATGCGAAGCTTTGATAACGTCTGAAACGCAGCCTTCATTCTTTACACAACAACCCATTTATGCAGCATATGGAGTTACAAACCGGCTGCATGTACAAGGCTGCGAAAAAGTATTTTCCCCTTAAAGAAGAAATCTTTAATAATAATAATAATAATAATAATAATTTAACTTTATTGATCTCACAAAGGAGAAATTCACTGCATCTTAACCCATAACCCTTGGGAAGCAGTGGGCTGCCACTGTGCGGCGCCTGGGGAGCAATCTGGGGTTAAGGGTCTTGCTCAGGGACCCAGAGTGCCGTGACTGGGGATCGAACCGGGTACTTGCATCCCTCTCTGAGTGCAAGCGCGCTCTAACCACTCCGCTTTTTTTGTGTTTTTTTTTATGTTTCAGATCATCAACCCGAGTAAACTCAAAAAGCAGTGTTGAAATGATGATTTAAATTATGATGGGGAAAAAAAGATATCCAAACCAACCTGGCCCTTTGTGAAAACGTAATGGCAGTCTAAACCTAATAACTGGTTGTCACAACAACTGCCATCAAGTGTTTGTGAAGACTGACAGTTTTTTTTTGGTTTTTTTTGTTTTTTTACTTCGCTGTGGAGGAATTTTGGCTCGTTTCTCTCTCCAAAATTGTTTGAATTCAGCCACATTGAGGTTTTTTTTAAGAATGAATGGCTTATTAAAAGTTATGCCACTGCATCTGAACTACATTCACATCCAGACTTTAACTCGACCACTGCAGAAGCATGTTTTTTTTAATTATTATTATTTAGACGTTCATTGATCGACGTGCTGGTGTGCTCTGGGTCGTCGGCCTGGTGCACAACCCAAGTGCGCCTGCGTTTAAGGTCACAAAACAATGGCCGACATCCAGGATTTATCTCGTAGTAACACCTCATAAAAAGTCCCTCTTTTGTCTTTGTAGGTCCACGGAATATTTTCCCCGAAGTTTTGGTGATCATTGGCAGTGATTTTGGCCCTGGAATGCTAGAATATTTAGAATATCACTGATCACAAATGAGCTTTAAGAAATTCAAAGAGTTAAAATAACTTAAATGAATCACAGAAATAATACAAAACATGAGAATCCAAAGACAGAAATCATACCAAACATTAAAAAAACAAAAGCAACCTTTATTATCATTGCAGCCAAAATAATAAAAGGATTACCACAGTTAGATGTAATAACGTTATTAATAATTTTTATTGTACTTTTAACACACGGACTTATGCAACACAGTTCAAATAATCACCTCTACATTTGTTTGTTTGTTTTCATTTTTCATTCTTTTTATCCATGGTAATGTAATCATATTAAGTATGGCTGTCACAACCCATGAAAACAATAAATACAATGACAACAACACATTGCATGCAAAAAGGAATAGGAGTAGGAAGAAGAACAGTTCTTATTAACTTCTACCTCTTTTGTATTTCAAAAACGAAAACATAAATCAGACAGCATTGCTTATACACTTGAGAACAAAAAGGAAACAGACAAAAAATTTACATTTCAGATGCAATATATCTATATACAGACAGACATTATATATATATATATATATATATATATATATATATATATATATATATATATATATATATATATATATATATATATGTACATACATACATGTATCTATACACACATCTACACACACATAAATACACATACATGTATTTTCTGTTTTATATTATTATCTTAAATATTTTCACTTTCCTTTTCATACAATTTGAAGATTTGTACTAAGAACTTAAATTCCAATACCCTCTGAATACTAATGCCATTTAAATTCAAGTTAATATTTCATAATTCATAATAAAACATACATTTTGTTTTACTTAAATTCAATGAGTTTATTTTGGATAAATCATTTTTGTAGATGCACCATTTCTTGCTCAATAGTTTTACCTAGTTTTTCTTAGTTACTACCAGACAAAAGAATGTGTATCATCTGCGAAGAGAACAAAACTCAATATCTTTGATGCATCATAGAGGTCATTTACATATAAAATAAAAAGTTTAAGTCCAAGTACAGAGCCTTGAGGAACTCCACATGAAATTGCACTTAATTTAGATTCCTGTCCCACATATTCAACATATTGTTGAATAACCCAGTTTAATGCTAAACCTCTTATTCTGTATATTTGTAATTTTGCTGTCAACATGCTGTGATCAAGTGTATAAAAAGCCTTTTTGAAGTCGATAAAAACTCCACCGGTATGGTTTGTGTTTTGAAATTCTGTAACGTCTCCTGTAATTTTCATTAATACCAAAGCTGTTGAACGAGTGCTTCTAAAAACCAAACTGATTGTCATTTAGTAAAGAATGTTTTTCTATAAAATTATCCAATCTTTTGACAAAAGTCTTTTCCAAGATTTTTCAAAATTAAGAGAGCAAAGATATAGGCCTGTAATTGCTAAGTTTGTGTTTAGCAGTAGCTGTCAAGTTAATGTGCTTTTTGCACATAATATCAAACGTTTTGCTGTTCTGCTCCTTATAGAGTAACACAGAGAGTCTAACAAGCTGATACCAGCTGGTTAATTAGTCAGGCTATCTGCTCAGGCCCCCACCAACCCATACTTTCGAGTTAGACACTGCAATATTAATTTGAGTATTTTTTTTATCTTACATCAGTCAATATTTAGTGTTGGGGCTCAGATTTCATTCCTTGCAAAGAGTTATTTGACACCTCTGGTTCTCCCTGATGTTGACAATAGGGGGGTCAAATTTAACAGCTGGAAGTTTGATCGGCTCACTGTTTTTTTTTTGTTTGTTTGTTTTTTTTGTTCTTTTTTTGATGGTGACAGATGTTGTTTCATGTGTCACCAAAAAGAAAATATTCTGCAGAGTGTTTTTTCCAGCAGTAAAATGGTCCATCTCGTGTCTCATGTGTCTGAGAAGAGAACATCCAGCTTGTTTCTTCCAACAGGAGCAGAATGACAGGATAGACTGTCCTACAGCGCCATCTTCTGGCCAATATAGCCTGGTGGAAGCCACATATATATTTTACCATCTATATATGATGAAATATTTAACACATTAATATTAACAGCTTCGCTTTCATTTTTCAATTACAGTTTTCTGTAAAAAAAATGCTCATACCATGAGTGAACTGCTAAAGCCAAAATCCTGTATAATTTTTCAAATCAAAAATAGTGTCACTGCTAAACATGGTGGTAGATTATGGCTTTCAGCTAATAAAAAGAAAACAATAAAAATCAATTTCTCAGAATTTTTGAAGATTACATCAGACAAATAATAAAGGTATTCCCACTGCAATAATGTCCACCTGCTGAAAATGACATTATGTTGCATGAATCACTGCATCAATGCGGCGTGGCATGGAGATGATCAGCCTGTGGCTCTGCTGAGGTTTAATGAAGCCCAGGTTGCTTTGATAGAGGCATTTAAGCTCATCAGCTTTGTTGGGTCTGGTGTTTCTCCTCCTTCTCTTTTCAATACTCAGACCAGAGAGACCTGAGAGATTGGACTAGTTTGCTGACTAATCCACCACATGAGGCCTTAAAAGCAGGTGTTGATACAGTTGGCAGCGTGGCCAGGTGGTTTTGTTGGAAAATAAACCAGCATCTCCATGAAGCTTGTCAGCAGAAGAAAGCAGGACGTGCTGTAAAATTTCTTGGTGCTCTGCTGTCCTGACTTTAGATTTGATAAACCGGTTACTTGACCACCCAAATCACCACTGACTGTGGAAACTTCACACTGTAACTTGTGCCTCTTCACTCCTTCTCCAGACTATGGCGCCTTCATTTCCACATGAAAGGAGGAATTTCCTTTCATTAGAAAAAAAATGACTTTGTATAATGGAGTATCAGTCCAGTCAATTTTCTACTTTGCCCAGGAAAGACACTTTCTTGACATTTCCTCTGCTTCAGGGGTGGCATAACGCGGTTCTGGACACGTTTTTGCAAGATGGACTTTGAAGCAATGACTCCAGCTGCCGAACCCACTATTGTGACCGACTCACTATCCTCCCAGAGAATATGCTTTGGTTCAACAATGTGTGTTGATAACAAGCTTTCAGTAGATGTAACTACACTCAATTCGAGAAAACTGTAGTAATTTAAAATAGAAATGAAATGCTATTGTAACTCATATCACAGCGGTTTCTTTAAAGAGTTGTTATGGATGCTGATGGCTGCAGGCAGGAAGGATCTCCTGTAGCAACCTGTCTTACATCAGATCTGTGGAAACCACTTGCTGAAGACACTCTGTTGTTGTTGTTGTATGACAGTCTGGTGGAGAGGATGCTCAGAGTTGTCTGTAATGTCCTTCATTTTATGAGGAATCAGCTCCAGAGATTCTGCAGGAGTCCCCGGAGCTGAGCCGGTCATCTTTATTGGTATGTTGAGCTTTTTTTAAGTCTCTGGTTCAGAACTTACTTCTTCTCCCATGATGGGAATATGATCAGAATGCTTGAAATTAAATATACCACTCTCTGTGTTAGAACTCTATATGATATACTCTTCAAATTGACTTGCGGAATTAAATAAACTTTTCGAATAGATGCTGATGCAGTGAGGCGCTCATGTGGAGTGTGTGGTCAAATCGTGCTTTTATTATGAAAAGCTGTAAAAGTTGAACCTCCTGCGTTGTGACCTGTCAAAGTAACACTGAAGATGTCTCTTTCTTTCTTTTAATGTACGCATATGAGATATTAAGTAGTTCATATTTACAAATAAATGTAGGCCATTCTATTGTTTTTTATTGTTATTATAGTTTTTTTTATTGTTATATAGTATAGTTCGTTTGATTTGTTTTTTTACCCATGTCTTAAAACCGGAAGTGCTGTTGTTTACTGCAGCTGGCGACACACGCCAGCTCGCAGATCGGGAAGAGAATAAAGTCAGCTGACCGGGGAGACGGGCGTGCTGTCAAATGAAGTTTTGGTGGTCGGAAAACACCTTCAGGGAAACAGAAAAGCCGAAAGCCTCGGAGTCTTTAGGGATGAGGTACGTTTGCTGATACATTTTCTTTCTTCTCTGTCTTTGTTTTGCTGCCGAGAGCAACGTTTAGCAAACGCTCGCGTTAGCTAGCCAAGGGTCCGTTCTTCGTACGTCGCTAACTCAGTTAGCTGGATTTGATTGTTGACGATTTGACATGATCTTGCATCGTTTGGTTCTTCGAAACTCATCTTGGACTTGCGCTTTAGCGCAGCGCGACAGTGTAAATTGTAGAGAGATTTTTCTTGGTGGCTGTTATAAACAGACAAGCACATCATTTAACAATGTTTTTTTTATAGAGGAAAAGGTGGTGTTAGAGCCATAAATAGAAAATATTTAAGTTATTTGTATGATGGTTTGCTTTTTATTTTTTATCATATTCAGTAACAAGATTTGTTCAGACCATTTTGTTGTGAAGTTTAGTTTTACTTTGAAAGGCTTGCTTCCTGTCGAGCCGTATTTTGTATTAGAAAAAACTATGGATGGACTATCTAGATACTGAGCAATACAGTTTTACCGTGTAAACTGTGGATGACTTGGAAAAGGAAGAACTTCTTTTTTTATAGATAGAGAATTTTTTTTTTTGTTAAAATTCCCAGTTTGCACGTGTCCTTTACTTCCAGTGTCTAAGGAATGACACTGAAATTTGGATCTCTTGACGTAACAAGTGCCTCTTTAAAATAAAGTATAATAATTAAAGGCTACCATTTTGTAGAATATTCTTGTATTTCACTTGTACTTGTTCCCATGTTCTAGTGGGTCCCGTGGAGGCTCTGACATAAAAGAACAAAGTAAATATGAGATTATTAAAATGCAAAAATTCATACTGTAGAAAGTGATAGAAACATCTACCATGGACAGTATTTACACATTAATTTGTCTGCTGCTTTTTGCCAGCCCTCTCTCCTGGCTTTAGCAGACTTTGAGGTGTTTTAATTAATGACTCAAATTCTGCATAACCTTCCATTAAAAGCTCTTGTTCTGCTGGGAGAAAAACTGTGGGCGTTCTTTGGCCATGCTGAACAGCCAAAACAACTACTATCGATACATTTCCCCTTTTAAACAAACGCATGAACGCGCAGTTATCTCAGATAACTCAATCCCGTCATACTAATCAAAAACAACAGGTGTGAAATCATCTGTGATGTGTCATTTGATCTCGGATGTTTTAAGCAACGTACGAAGAACGGGCCCCTGGTACGTAGCCTTTACTGTTTACCTTTTTTTGTTTGTTTGTCACACCAAACTAATTAAAGCTATTTAAAGCCCAACAGATAAAAAAAAAACATTAAGAAGTAATAGCAGCCCGCAGTGCCATATTCTTATTTAAAGACATATAGTGGTACAGTCTGCTGTTTGAGTAATAGTAGGGTTTAGCGTCATGTGAATATTACTTCCCTTTTTGGTATGTTGCTAAATCAGCTTTTATGTTTGCCTAAGAATAGTCAGAGTGATGGCCTGCTTCTCTGTTAAATGCGTGTGTTTTGGTGTGATGAGATTAGGCGCTCCTGTTTGAAGCGGCAGGGATGAGTCAAACGATCACATGCCTTTTAAAAAGCACGGGATGTGGGGAAACATGCTTTGTGTGATGGAGGAGTCGGCTCTGATTGAATTGGCAGGTCCTTGGGTTACTTATTAGAGAGAGAGAGGTGCACACATGCTGATCTAATAAAGGTGATCAAACTGAATGGTGAAGGTGGTGCCAGTGTAGCAACAACCACAACAGGACAAATGTCTAGGTCACACATGTCAAACCCGAGGCCCGCGGGCCGAGTCCGGCCCGTCAAGGCAATTTATCCGGCCCTCAAGAACCAAAAAAAGGCATATCATGTCATAAAGTAGAGACTTATGTAATTTTAAATTGTATAAAGTGGCTGAAACTGTGCCTCCTGTAGCGAATGTAAAAAAAAATGTTTACTGTGTAGTTACAGCGTCCTGCTACAAGATGTCAGTTTTCCCACAACACATTAAAACAACCCAGAAATGTCCAAATAGAGGAAAAAGTGATGCAGAATGATGAGAGTTTAAAGTGTAATCGCCCCAATATCAACTTTTTTTTGCAGAAAAACTGTATAAAATTGGACTTACTGGTGCTACTTTGATGTTACTGTGCATTTATTTAAATTTCTATATGAACTGGAATGAAATTATGAAATCAAAAGTATCATCTATACACGAGCAATCAGCCCTTTTAATGACTTCATGATGCCAAAGTGGCCCCAATCTAGAAATTAGTCTGACAGACCTTCTCTAAGTTGTTCTGACTTCAAGATGTTGGATCTCTGCTGACGCCACACATCCTGCGCACAAACCGTTCAGGTTCATGCTATAGAGGGATGATTGCTTAAAATCAGTATCCACGGAAACGGTTTCCACTCCGATGAACACCTCACAGCCTGAGCAAACAGCTACTGCTCTCGCAACTTCCCGTTTTCTTTTCTTTACACTAAAACACACACACAAGATAACTAAAAACACGCGGTTTATACGTGTATGCCTAATATCTGCACCAATACCAAAACCCGACTGTGCAGTCGTGGCCAAATAAGATGATTCTGATCAGTCCTGCAAAACGCTCTGAGACGACAATTGTTGTGAATCGGCGCTGCATAAATAAACTGAGTTGAATTAGAATTAAAAACTGGATATCAGACTTTTGTGCTTCTTGAGGTTTTTCCACAATTTGTCACATTAACAACCACCAACTTTGCTGTATTTTTATACATGTGATAAACCCACATGCGGTTGAGCGACGTTGTATATTATTGTGAAATGGAACCAAAAACATGCCTTCAGCCCCTCTTAATATGTTCGTTGTAGCAGCGTTTGCTGCAATTACAGCTACACATATCTTATAAGTACGTCTCTACGATTCCATTAACATCTAAAGACTCCGCATCAAAAAAGACTGAACGCTTTGTCCATTCCGGTTTGCAAAATAGCCCAGGCTCCTTCAGACTGGATCAGGAATACCTGGAAACATCAGTTTTGCCTCAGTTTGTCTGTCTGTCTCGTTCGTCAGTCTTCATGATGCTGTTTGTTTTAACTAATGTTCCTTAATAAACCTCTGAGGACTGAGATTAAATTACACACAGCCAGGCTCTGCTTACTCCTCTAAATGGAAAGGGTTATGTTGGATTAAATTTAGAGGTATTAGAGTCAACGGAGCTGAATATGAATACTTGGCATACTTTATGGATTTTTATTTCTGGGGAAAAAAGGCGAAAACCCAGTGATATTGTCTTTCCTCTTCACAATTACGTCCTACTTTGCGTTGGTCTGTCATAACATCCCAATAAAATACACTGAAGCTTGTGTATTTTTGTGGAAAAGTTCAAGGGGTGTGAATATGAGATTTTAATACGATATAATATGAAGCTACAATATGAGGAAATGGTTTAATAAGATTTGTAAAGTGACTTTTCAAATTAAAACCCCATTTTTATTACAGTAACATCCTCTGAATAACTTGTATTTCTCATTGTCCACTTAAGCAACACTTTCTACATCTATCCACAGCCTTTTCATCCCTTCCTTATCTTCACCCTCCGATTGCCCCGGACCCCGCCTGTGAAAATGGACCGCACAGGGTCTGTGCAGCCCAGCGTCAACTCCTCCTATCGTCCGCCTTCGTACGACGACCAAAGCCTGACCGAGGATGAGGAGGGTGACGACACCTCAGCCCTTCTTCCCAAAGCGTCCTCGGCGCCTCTGGCTGTGCGCTACAGTCCAGAGGACTCGTACAATCTGGTGTACCTCATCTTCTTCCTGATGGGCATCGGCTCCCTGCTGCCCTGGAACTTCTTCATCACGGCGAAGCACTACTGGGTCTACAAGCTTAGCAACAGCAGCGACCTCAGCGGGCGATCCGATCTCAGTGTGAGTAGCAGGGTGAAGAAGCTAAATGTGTTCGATTTCATCTGTGTCTGGAAAGTTATGCGTTTCTAAAGATGCCCCTGCTTCTGACATGGTAGTATGAAAATCAGGTGACAGATGATTAGAAAAGTCTCTTTTCAGATTTCACAGAAATCCCCTTTTTAGATGTGAAAGGCAATAACACATTATAATGAGAAAGTGGTGGATGATGTTTTGTTGTCTTTAAAGGAGCGATAAGAATAAAATGTACTGTGCGATTAACTAAAATCATTCTAACTTGTCACCCAGGATGGAAGCAACGTTCCCAAACAACAATCGTCAGTAACACTTTATTTGAAGGGGTGTACATAAGACTGACATTACACTGTCATAAACATGACATAACTCATAACTCATTATGAATGTTTAGGACTGTTGTCATTAATTGTCATTCGGTAAATTATGACACTATTAAAGCAAAGTTGACATTGTTTAACATGTCTTTGTTATGACAAGCCCTTAACTATGACAACCCCAAATCAAGCCCTAAACTTAACCTTGTCTCTGTTAATGTCAAGTTGTCATAACACAGACATTTTAATCAATGTCAACTTTGCTTTAATAGTGTCATAATTTACCGAATGACAATTAATGACAACAGTCTTAAACATTCATAATGAATCATTTATGTTCATAACAGGTGTTATGTCATGTTTATGACTGTGTAATGACAGTCTTATGTAGACCGCTTCAAATAAAGTGTAATCCAATCGTCTCCATGAACAACGTCTTAATCGAGTTTTTCTCCTTTCGAAATTAGAGGCACAGTCCGGAACGACTTCGGTGTTTACTTCCTGGTTCCTGAGCCAATCATATTAGCGTTCCCAGGGTTCCCAAAACAGAGCGCAGCATTGGGTATTTTATGTTGGCAGCAGCCTGCTAACATGGAAGCCAGTGAGGGAATCGGACCAGAAATTGAACAGAATACAACATTATAGACCTGTCCTGTGGAAGTAAAACTCAGCGGGGTTTCACTCCAGCTTGTGTACGTGTTGTTTGTCTATTACTTATTCCTCCTTTTAACTTGTTCCCCTCAATCCCTAAAGAATAATGTATTTTCTCTCTTTTTCAAAGGACTACTTTGAAAGCTACCTTTCCATTGCCTCAACCGTACCGTCAGTGGTGTGCCTGATTCTCAACTACTTTCTTGTTAACAAGTTAGTAAAACTACACGCACATGAACACAGTTTAACACGCAGGTCACAGTACATATTTATTTTATTTTATAGGGAGTTTATAAGGTGGGCAAACACAAAATCCACAGAATTGTAAACTTGAATTAACATTATAAATATACTTTTTTTACACTGAATACCATACATGGGGTAAAAACGTATTAGAGATAGAATTAGATCTAAGACTGGGCTGGAGGTGCAGCTTCCAGCAGAATAACAAACCTAGACATGCTGCCAAAGCTACAAATGAGGGGTTTAAGTGAAAGCATAATCATGTGTTGGAATGGCCTAGTCAAAGACCAGCTCTAAATCCAATTAGGAGTCTGTCAACATTTTAAAAAGTGCAGATGCTGTTTCTCCAGTCCCACTTAGTTTGAGCTGTTACGGCATGTCTGTCTCTAGATATTTAAATCTAGTACAGAAAGGAGTCCCAGCTGTCTGCAGCAAAAGGTGCTTTTCACACCTTTCCTATTTTGATTTATTTTTCAATCCAGCAAAACTTCTCATTGGTCTGTCACATTAAAATTCTCATCACGTACATTAGAAGTCTGTGGTTGCAATGTGAAGAAGGTGCGCTCCTCTTGTTTCATCTCAGTAGCAACGTTTCCTTTCTGCGATCGTTCAACAGGTTGTCTCCAAAGGTCCGAATCCTCTCGTCTCTTGTTGTGATGCTGTTTGTGTTCCTGCTGACCACCGTGCTGGTGAAGGTGGACGTCTCAGAACACAGGATGGAGTTCTTCGGCGGCACACTCGCCTGTGTTGCTGTCATCAGCGGCGCCTCCAACGTCTTCTGTGGCAGCGTCTTCGGGATCAGTGGCTATTTTCCCATGAGGATCTCTCAAGCTCTTATATCAGGTTGGTTTGCTTATGCTGTCGGTGTAACGTCTGCAGCAGGCGTTTCTAACGCCGGTGCTCAAGAACTCCTGCAGTGCAATTTTCAGATGCAAACCCGTACCAACACCACTAAAAGAAATGACTCTGCAGAACTTGGCATGGCATGCTGAGGAGGTAATTCAGAACATTTGATGTTGGCATTTTGAAGCAAGGACACATCTAAAAGTTACAGGCAAAATTGCTATTGAGAACTGGAGTTAGACACCCCAATTGACAGTTTGCATAACTAAATATCACAATAACTTTTATTTTGCCCTACGGAATTTCTAAGGTCCTAAAAGTGCTGCATTTCAAAAAAATAAATAATTAGCTAAATAAATATATGTGCATCTGGAATAACACATATTCAAGGGGAATATGTGTTTATTTATTTTTTTATTTTTTTTGAGGGACTTCTTTTAGCATCTTGCGGTACGCTTTCAGGGTGAATCTGCTTGAACAGCCTGATTTTGACATGTTGACAGTTGTTTTGAATATTTCACATTCTTTTTGAGATTTATCAAAATCTCTGAAGATAATTTTGGATAATTATCCATCAAATGTACATATAAAAGAAAATTTCCCTTTGCATCTAGCAAGAAAGGAACATAATAATAGGACCTAAAATGCCCCCAGACTCATAAGCTTCTCTAATCCTTCTGAAGACCTCGGACGGCTCTTCCTGCCCCACCATGGAGTTTACGATATTAAATGTCTGCGGGTCAGACTCGGAAAACCTCCCTCAAAGTTAACGAGCAACGATGTTCTCATCAATTACTTCTGATGTGATACGCCTATCTGGGATTTGAGCCGCTTTAGCTGCGAACAAATGTGGAAGCGTCCTAATATGTTACTCGCGTTAAATTGCCTTTTTTCTAAGGTCTTACAGAACATTTCCAAAGATCTTTCCTTCAGTTGTTTTTGTTGTATTTGAATTAATTGAAATGTTGATATTAGATAACCTCATGTTCAAATATGTTAAACACACGAGCTGTTGCAGGGTAGTTTTTTTTTTTTTTTTTTTTTCTTTTCACATGGCGTGAAACATATCATTACATTCACATTTGGGGCATCTTTTATTTTTAATTACCAGGTTAGGTAGCAGATGAGCGTAAACATGTTTGTGCAGCGGCCGGCTGCGTCACCTGAGATGTTTCTCTCCAAAGCTGGAGCCGAACTCTGCTGAATTCATCTGGTTTTATAAAAGTATTATTTGTCACCTCCTTAAATCCACCTAATCAGCATTTTGTAGAACTCATGACACTCTCTACTTGTACACGGCTCTTTTTTTAAGCTTCCTATTTTGTAGAAAAGCCAGTCTTGCAATATTTTGCATGAGGACTTTCTGGAAAATCAAGCAGTCAAGAAACTTCTATTTGCACATCGAAGCTTAGCTGTTATACGGGTATATCTAAAAAGATTTAACTATTGTTAAAAAGTTCAATATTTTTGTCGATCATTTCAGAAAGTGAAACTAAAATATACATTTATCACAGTGAAATATTTCAAGCCTTTATTCCTTGTAATTCTGATAATTATGGCTTACAGAGAATAAAAACACCAAACTGAGTGTCTCAGAAAACGAAGTTATCGTTAAAAGGTGAAATATTGGAAACTCGTGGCGTCACACCCTAATCAGCTAAGTGACTCAAAACCTGCAGGTTTCCGTGCCTCTGATTGGTCTCTCAGTCGGGGGTCAGTAGGCTATAAGATCATTGGGAAGACTGCTGACTCAGCGGATGTCCAAAAGACATTTATCGACACTCTGCATGAGGAGGGTAAGCCATTAAAGGTCGTTGCTGAATAAGCTGGGTGGTCAGCGTTCTCTATCCAGGCATATTAACAGAAGATTGAGTGGAAGGAAGAAGTGTGGTAGGGGAAAGGTGCACCTGCAACAGGGGGATCCGCTGCCTTGACAGGTTTGTCAATCAAAATCTATTCAAGAACTTCACAAGAAGTGGACTGAGGCTGGAGTCACTGCCCCAGGAGCTACTACACACAGACGGCTCCTACACATGGGCTACAAGCATTTCACCTGGGATACAGAGAAAAAGAACTGGACTGTTTCTCTGTAGTCCGAAGTCCTCTTTTCAGATCAAAGTAAAGTCTGCATTTCATTTAGGAATCAAGGTCCCAGAGCCTGGAGGAAGAGCGGAGAGGCGACAAAAGTCCAGTGGGAGGTTTCCTCAGTTATTGATGGTTTGGATGCCTTGTCATCTGCTGGTGTTGGTCCCACTTGGTTTTCTAAAGTCTACGGTCAAAATGTCAGAGTATTCATGCTTCCTTTTAGTAGTGGAAGCAGCCTGGGCTTCCAGGTGGACCTCAGCAGAGCCACAGGCTGATCGCCTCCATGCCACGCCGCACTGATGCAGTAATTCATGCAAAATGAGGCCCAACCAAGTATTGAGCGCATAGAAATTGGACATAATTTTCAAAAGCCTGAAGTTTCTGTTTAAAATATCTTTTATTTTTAATTTTTTTTATTTATTTTTTGTTGATCTCATGTAATATTCTGAATTGCTAAGACTGAATTTTGGGTATGCACTATCTATAAGCCATAATCCTCAAAATTAGAGGAAACCACTCTGTTTGTAATAAATCTATGGGTTTCACTTTCTGAAGTGATTTTAACAATATTCTAATATTTTTAGATGCACCTGTGTGTATATATTAGTGCCTTTTATTGTTTCAAGACTCCTAGCTGTCTTCGTGCAAATGTGATTGTGAATGTTGGCCAGCAGATGTCGCCATGCTCATAACAAAAGTTAGTTCTTGATTTCTTGTTGTACACAACCTTGAAGTCCGTAATAATTTTAAGAATTAAATCTATTCTATACGTGTGAGTTTTCTATAAATTAAGGGCATATTTATTTAAATCTGGTGTATATTTGATAAACTAGTTTTAATTTGATATAATTACAGACACAAAAGTTACCATTTAATAAATTATTTATTGAACTGTGGCACTTTGTGGCACAAATTTTAAATAAAACTGTCACTGTGTCTCATCTAATAAAGTTTTATTGATCATACGCAGCCGTGTAACGGTTGGATTTGATGGATAAGACCAACAATAAAGTTTTTGTTTTAACATATTGACAATGAAAGCTTTAAGTAATGATAGAAAATAGTTATTTTCTATCAATAACTCACTTCTTTTTAGTGTCTTCATGGTACATAAGCTTGATTGTTGTTTTTTTATTGTTAGGTCAGGCCATGGGGGGCACCCTGACTGCAT
Organism: Fundulus heteroclitus; assembly: GCF_011125445.2. Lineage (NCBI taxonomy): Eukaryota > Metazoa > Chordata > Actinopteri > Cyprinodontiformes > Fundulidae > Fundulus > Fundulus heteroclitus. The sequence continues at coordinate 833,460 of NW_023396519.1, forward strand.
TAGCATCAATAGTGACCTTAAGTCTGGCTCCGGACGTAACCACCAACGCTCTGGCCTACTTCCTGATAGCTGACTTCTTCATCCTGCTCTGCATCATCTGCTATTTGCTTTTGCCTAAGTTTGCATATTCAAGGTAAGAGAAGCTAAATTAACAATGAGTCTCCTCACACACTGATTCTGTTAATTTGACCTTTTTAAACTTTCATGTGCTTTATTTAAAGCATATGTTAAACTCCTGAAGAGACAATAAATGAACCAACAGCTCTCATTTCTGATTTCCGGTTCTGCTGGAGGTTTTTCCTTCCCGTTAATGGGTAGTTTTTCTTTCCACTGTCGCTTCATGCTTGCTCAGTATGAGGGATTGCTGCAAAGCCATGGACAATGCAGACGACTCTCCCTGTAGCTTCTTCAGGAGTGAATGCTGCTTGTCGGGACTTTGAAGCAATCAACTGGTTCCCTTTTATATAGGACATTTTTGACCAATCTGTATAATATGACTGATTTTGACTTTGTAAAGTGCCTCGAGATGACATGTTTCATGAATTGGCGCTATATAAATAAAATTGAAATTGAATTTCTTGTCTTCCTGTTAGACACTACATGCTGCCGTCGAGCTGCGTCAGCGCTGGGACGCTCAGTGAGGACCACGGCGCTGCAGCTGGAGTCCCTCCTCTGCAGCGTATCATTAAGAAGGCCGGGATGCTCGGCGCTTGTGTCTTTTACGTCTTCCTCGTCACGGTCTCGGTATTCCCAGCCGTCTCGTCGGGGATCCAGTCTGTGAACATGGACAGCGGCAGCCCCTTAACAACAACTTACTTTGTACCCCTCACCAGTTTCCTCCTGTATAACGCGGCGGACTTCTGTGGCAGACAGGCTACGGCCTGGGTGCAGATTCCCGGCCCCACCAGTCGCGTCCTGCCTGCTCTGGTGCTGTGTCGCACCGTGCTGGTCCCACTTTTCATGTTCTGTAACTACCAGCCACGGGACCACCTTCATACGGTGCTCTTCTCCAGTGATGTGTACCCTGTGATCTTCAACTGCCTGTTGGGTCTCTCTAACGGATACCTGGGCACGCTGCCTATGATCTATGGACCGAAGGTGGTACCCCGGGAGCAGGCTGAAGCCACGGGCGTGGTCATGTCGTTCTTTCTCACTCTGGGACTGGCTGCTGGGTCTGCGTTTTCTGTACTTATTGTGCACTCTATCTGAACCGATGTCATATAGAGCTTTGTGGTGTGGGGAAAACACTACGGCCTGTGCAATCGAGCTCTTTATTTTCACTGGAGCAGCAGGCGTCGCTCCCTCTATACCTCATCTAGTTTCCACTGATGCCTCAAACCGGCTGTAATTGGTGCTGATTTGAAGGACTGATGCATTATGTGTGTAATTTTACACACTGAACAAAGATTACTCAAGATGAATTAAAGAGATGGAAGCTTGGGGCGCATAACTGGTTGCTAAATGCCTTTTGTTATGAATTTACATAAAATATGCACAATGTAAAATCACATGCTGGCAAGTTTAAATATTTGTTGATGTTGAATGTGTAACATAGGTACCGTTTGGCCAAAGATGAACGGTTCAAGTGGCTTTTGTTTCAGTTTTCTACAACAAACATCTCTCAGTAGTTTGACTTGGGTCCAAAACACTCTGGATCCGATTTGGCATCCGGTCAGACGGAAAATCAAGTCGTATGTTTGTAGAAACTAGAATGTGTTCTAGTGAATGGGGCCGTGCAGACTTCTCGCAATTCCCCCACGACGGCGTCTCCCTCTGTCCAACATAGATGGACCAGAGGGATGTTTCACAAAACCAAGATAGAGGGTTAAACCGGGATTTTCCACATTATCCTGTCTGATTTAAGGCTTGACTCTGTTTCGCTAAAGCAGTAGCTAGCACACAAGTTATCTGTGCAGCTAGCCTGTTCCAGACCAGGTTTAGTTAATTCAGTCATTGCTTACACTGATCAGAAACCAAAGAGTTTAGTCAGTGATTCTGTTTTCTCATCTGTGTTTTTGGTATTTTTTAATCAGGTTTAATTAAAATACCAGTGATACATTTTGGCATTCAGTCAAGTACTATTACTATTAACATTATGATTATAGTCTATCCCATTATTAACTTTATAATTGTCCATGTGTGCATTGTTACTGTTCAAATGTTTCAAAACAGTTTGGCCTTTAATAGACCATTGCATGTGTTGAGGGCATTACAGAAATAGCTGATAAAGCTATTTATCCAATGGCACAGATGTCAGTAACGTCAGGCGTTACTCCATTATCTGACATAACAGATTTTGTGACTCTAGGGGGCGCTGTTTCACTTATTCCTCCAGAACAAACGTAGAGCCCCTCAAGTGCACAGAAGTGAAATATCTCACAGCCCCAAAAGGGGAAAAAAATAATTTTGTTTCATATCAGGTAGACATATCCTACATGAACTTCTTTAAATTAGTTTGTTTGCATTTAAAAATAACAGAATCTTAATCTTTTTATTAATCATTAGTGTCACAATTAAAATCTCACATGAGGGTAAACATGGTTTTGCAAAAGGAAATTTCATCCAAAAGTGGTCAGTGAAGCAGCGCCCTCTAGAGTCACAGAAAATGTGTATAACGCGCTTCAACTGCACGCCTGTTCCTTTATGATGGCGGCAGCGTTTCCTTTCTTGAGTCTGATGTGCTTCAGTTCCTCATCAGCCTCCATCAAATGATGTCACTCGTTTGGTATTCGCAACTCATCCATTATAGCATCAGTGAATTGGTTGACCGAAAAGCTCAGGCGGACATTTACCTGAATTTCTTAAACCTGGCTTGACCTCCTGATCCTGGATTGGTCTTAGTGAAACGGACAAAGCCAGGATGCTCTGAACACACTAAGTCAAGCCTGGCTTTACCTTCTAAATTCTGCTTTTGTGAGAAGCCCCTATGGCTCTATTTTGTCAGACCTACACATTAATTTGATGGTTGAATGAAGAGTCACACAGAACTTGAGACGGGGTGACAAAGTGAAACACATTCGCTTTGGGGAAAGTTCAAGGTAAAATCTTCTACTGGTAACAGGAACAGAATGCATGACCTTAGTCCTCGATGTGGCTGACCTGGGTTTGATTCCAGCCTGAGATCCTTTGCCACATGTCTTTCCCCCTCTCTTAAACCCCCTTTCCTGTCAGTCTACTGTATGAAAAACAAGCCACTAGTTCCATTTTAAAAACCCAGAAAAAGAGTAAAAAAACTAAAACAGACATTGTTTGTCAAGTGAAACAGTTATTTTCTGTGATCAGATATTCTGCTGTGCCGGCTTGTGTTTATTTAGTTGGGATTTCACGTATAAACTCTCATGTAAATACTCGATATCACCAGTTGATCATAGAGGGAACCTCTAGTCAGGGCCTGTGTGTTTTTAAAGAAATTAGATCGAAGCGTGAGCAGTCGGAAGCATCCAGTGTGTTTTGGCCTCCAGTCAGCTTAGTAGGCCTCCATGCTCTCCCACACCTCCTGCACTCTGGTCACAAGCTTTCTATAGTACTGAGATCAGTGCTTTGCTGTGGTTGGTGGATTTTGTCCAAAAGTAACTGAACTTTGTAACTACTGCTGTAGCATAATCATTGTCCACTTGGACAAACCATTTTTTCTCATGAAGTGTCTAATTTTGGAAAGTGCGCCTCCTGCAGCAAGATACCTACACAACATGAAGCTCCCATCCCTGGGATGATGTTCTCAGGTTTACAACCTTCCTCCAGATTTAATGGTTGTTGTTTTAGCTTCTCAAGGAGCATTTGTACATTCATGCAAATTGCACAGTTCTTTTTTAAAACATTGCTTTGAATCGACTGCTGGTTTTCATTTTTAACTTGAACACATCTTAATATGCAGCATTGTCTGTTTAATAATTTCAAAGTATGTTTCCCCATCTGATAATTATTTCTCCTGTTGTACAGCTTTAATTTAGCCTCTTTTTTTCTTTTTTACACACATACACACCTAAAACAAATTAAGCGAATAATTAAATATTCTTATTAAATACTTTGTTCTTCACATAGACAATCGGCCAGTCGCTGAAAGCAGATTTGAGATTCTGTACATTCCGAATAATTTTTGGGTTTGTTATTGCAGCTGCAGAAAATCCAGCTCTAAAGTCATCGGGAGCGGGATAAAGTCAGCTGACCGGAGAGACCGGTTTTTTGTAATATTACGTTTTAGTTGTTGCGAGACATTTTAAACAGAAGGTTTTGAAGCCTTTGGGGATGAGGAACGTCTTGAGATTTTTTTAATATATTTTTTTTTTTTTTTTTTTTTTTTTAAAATCGAGAACATTTTCTACTTTTCACATTAAAGTTATTTAAATACTGTGCACCAGAATATCAAGAATAGCAACCTGTAGTATATTAGTTTTATTTAAAGAGACGTTGTGGTTCAGTCTACTGTGTGACTAAGTTAGCTTCATGTGAATATTAATTCTTGGTCACACTCCTATGTTGCAAAATCAGCTTGCCTAAAAATAGCGAGAACCTACTGTCAGTTAAGTTAAAAAACTGTTTTATTCTGGGGGGGAGCGTCATTAAACACTTGTCTGCCTGCTGCAGAAACACTCAGAGGTTTGATGAAATTAGGGGCTTCTGTTTGAAGTAGGATTGATGAGTCAAACTGTTACATGGCTTAAAAGCACAAGATGTAGGAAACATGTTTTGTTTTTATGGAGGAGGCAGGTCCTTGAGTCACTTATTAGAGAGATCTCCACACGCATGCTGATCTAATAAAAGTGATAAACGTTGATAGTGAGGTAGTAATGATAACTGTGGGGTGCCAAAATGCTAAATTTTAACGAAAAAAAAATGTCACGCCATAAAGGGAAAACAAACAGCATCATAAAGACTAAAGAACAAGGCAGACACGGACGGGATAAGGTTAGAGAAAAGTTTAATTAGTTTGAGAGAACACGAAAAAGCATAAAACAAGTATAAACCTAACAAGACTTTGTCGGCCACATAGACTGACAGGCCTCACAAGGGGGCAGGAATCAGAGAAGCTGCTAAGAGGTCAACAGTAACTCTGGAGGAGCTGCAGAGATCCACTGCAGGTTGGACATCCACGCTCGATGTCCAACCTGTGCCCCTAATCACAAAGAATGCTGAGACTAAAAGTAGCTCTTAGTGACATCAGTTTAGGACAAATTTCATTACATTTTTCTTAGAATCTTACCTCAGTTAGATAAAAGTTATTCACAAAGCATCTTAGGCCTTCAGAGAGCTCAGTGAGAAAAATATTAGGAGTAGTGAGGAGGACTTTTATCGAGCCTTTATAGTATGTTCACACTGAATGTGTAATGATTTAGGAGGAGATGAACCCGGTATTCAGCCAGACACAAAAAAATAACGATCAACATAATTTATTAAGTGGATGATGAAGGTGGATCAGACAGTTTAACAGAAAAATAGTCCAGAGCTGAGTGAAGAGCAATCATCCAAGCAAAAAACCAAAAACGTTGACAGGGAACAGGCAGACTCAAAAAACAGATAACTAAATGAGATCAGGTAGTCAGGCTAAACACAGAATGCTGGAGAGCTCTTACCAAAGGGCTGGCAGACAGGAAAGTGGAATATGAATGAAGTCCCGGCAGCAAACAGAAAACTGAGGGAGGTTTAAATAGGCGGGCGGACAAGTAATTAGGGAGGGACTAATTAACCAAAACCAGGTGGAAGTGATTAAGGGAGCTGACAGGAACCGGAGAGTAAAACCTAAGACTGATTAAAACTGAGTTGAAAGCAAAACTAATAAAGAGACCAGAACATTACAGAATGCGATCAAGGCAATTCCTTGCATTGATCTCCTGCCGTTGGTCACTTGACATTTCTTTTCTCAACAATCTGCGCTGACAACACAGCCAGTCCCCCCAGACTCTGGCAAGGCAAAGCCTGGGGCTTGCAATGGAAAAGGGGCTATAGCTAAAATGGGTTAGAATGGCTAATACTAACTACGGAACTGAATGCAAATGAGAAACTGTGGCAAAACTTAAAAGCTGATGCTTACAGGTCCTTTTTAACCAATCTAATGGAGCCTGAGCTATTTTGCCGACAGGAGTGGAGCATTCAGCTAATAGATGTGGAGTCTTTAGATGTAGTGGGCTCATAGAGACTTATTTATAAGATACTTGGAGCTGTAATTGCAGCAAAAGGTGCTACAATGACATACCAAGAGGAGCTGAAGGCATCTTTTTTGTTTCATTTCACAATATTACACAACATCGCTCAACCACATGTGGGTTTATGACATAAAATGCTGAGAAGTACAGAGGTCTTGTTTGTTTTGCATTTCTATGTAAAGGAAAAAAAGGGAGGCTGTGAAATACTTATTTTGTTTCACAGCAGTGTAGCCGGTTACTCAAGCTGTGAGGTGTTCATTGTGTTTATCGGAGACAGCCTGGGGGAAGAAATCATCTCTGTGGAGGCTGGTTTTAGCAAATATCACTTTGTAGCACCGACCTAAAGGTAAAAGTTTGAACCGTTTGTGCTCAGGATGTGTGGGGGTCAGCAGACATCCAACATTTGTTGATACTCTTGTATTTGGCTCCACGGTGAAGTCAGTTTTGCAGTTATCAGGATAGGTAATGATGTATTCTGTTCTATTTATGGTCCGCTTCTCTTACTGGCTTCCACGTTTGCAGGCTGCTGCTATTTTGCCAAGATAAAAAATAAATAAATAAATGCCGCGCTCTGTTTTGGGAACCCTGGCTCACCAGCATTTCCATTTCCTTTTACAGCTGTACCTGAAAGTTTGCTTACCAGGTTCCGCCTCAGGCTCTGCCCGCTGCACACCCAGATTCCACCATAATGGTCAATGCAAAGCACCTGATGAATGCTAACGTATGTTACAAATGGGTCAGCTGATCGTTTGTTTCATCATGGTTACGTGACATCCACTGAGAATAGATCTGGAAAACAATGTTGAGAAATGAACGAGCCCATCAGAACCAGAACGTCAAATATGAAGAAAACATATGCTGACAATCTCTTACTATTGATTTCTGCGCAGTTTAAACATCAATGATCAAGAAAAAAATCTGCTGTAGATTTAAAAAAAAAATCTGAATCAAACTCCCTGAACCTTCAGTGGGTTCTGTCTACTTGGGTTTACAGAACTCAGCAGAACCCCCAGCACCGACCAAGAGGCCAGCATGTAGCGGCTGAGTCATGGTTTCAGAGACGCTGTAGAAGGACAGAACACCTGCTCTGTGATCCAGGTACACTCCTACTCAAAGGAGTCAAGACCTGAGATGCGGGTCCAGATGTTGTTCTGAGCAAATGTACAACCTTTTCGGCCAATGCTTAATCCCCAAGATGTGTCATTATATCCAAACACACATTGATCTATGTGTCTTGCTCTGCTGATGTTCTTGTATGCAGCTGCTACATAACTTAGACTTAGACTTAGACAACTTTATTTGTCATTTGTATGCACAGAGTGCGTACAGAACGAAATTTCGTTGCATACAGCTTGTAAATTGCAGCAAAATTAAATTACAGTATAAGGTGCAGCAGTGATTTGAAGTAAACAACTGAAATGTAAACAATGCAGGACAAGTCACAGTGTACAGGTGAGTATTTTTTTAAAATATTTCAATCTGAAAAACTCACAGAGAAAGAAATGGCAATTAGAAGGATTTTATTGACACAATATTTTAAGTCTTTGGCGCTCAGACCTCGGCAGGAACATTAATGCTGAATTATACTTTAATATGCATAAGTAGATGTATGAGAACAGGGATGTTCCCCCCAGGTCTGAAACTGGTGGTGGAGTGGAGATAGAAGAAGTTTGTTCAGTCCATATGATGATCTGTTTAAGATAGATGTCCAACTTGATAAACACAGGTTTGCATGAACTGTCCATGATGAGCAAGCTTGAAGCGACTGTGGAGAGGAAAAACTCCCCTTTGGGAAGAAACCTCTGGCAGAACCGGGCCCAACATGGTGGTCTTCTGCCGGACCAATAACAGGCGATAGGGAGTGATGAAGACTGAAGGGAGAAAACACTCTGATGGGTTGAGGATGGAGGAACGTCATGGAAGCTAGATGAACTCAGCTACGATGGTGGAGAAGGGGTTGGGGGTGGGTTGAATCGGACATCTGATTCGAAATCCAACATGCAATCCGTTTGCGCTTGCTGGTTAGCAGGCTGAGACGTGGATTTGAAGTTGCTTTTAAGATGAGCGCGGGATGCTGATTGGCTTCATGGAGGTGCGGTTCATGGCTGATTGGCTCACATCAGAGGCGGATCGGACTCTGAATGGAGGCAGGCGATGAGTTTCTTCAATTGAACTTGCGCTTCAGCTTCATTTGTATGTACAGAATTGATTGTGCAAAGGGCATTTGTGCAAGAATACAGCTTGTAAATTACAGTAAATTTAAATACAGTATAAGGTGCAGCAGTGATTTAAAAAAATAAATAAATATGTGTTCCTCTCCTCTCCACCTCCCAGTGACAACGTCCAGTCAGACTCTCTCTACTCAGGACCTGATTGTAATAAGCAAACCTGTCTGGGTGACTGGGGTAAGACCGGTTCTGACACCTCAGGAGGTATCAGTGAGATGTTTGTCCATGTGTCTTTCAGGATGCCCTGTAGTTGATCCATGAGCTCTGACACATCTGTTGTCACATCTTTGAAGTAAGAGGGAAGGATATGGATGCTGGATACGTGTTTAGGCTCACTGAGTGCTGACAGTGAGGAGCAGTTGGGAGAAACTGGCTGTGATCCACTGTGTCTGAGAGCTGCTTCAGCTCAGTGATCTCCTGCTCCAGCTGCTCCCAGAGCTCTTTGACTCAACCCACTTCAGCCTCCTGCTGGGACCTGATCTGCTGCTTCACATCGGAGCTCCTTTTCTGCTGCTGCCGCTGAGCCTGTGTCGTGGCCTTTATCTTCATCCGTAGAGCAAAGATGCCTCTCCTTCATAGGGCAGAAAATATTCCTCACCTTTGCCATGATGAGAGCAGACGTTCTCCTGGTTCTTGGAGGGCCTCCACCAGCTTGCGTTTCTTCAAAGAAGCCACATCATAATGAGGCTGGATGAGCTTCTCACAGTAAGAGGCCAGACAGACTAAACAGACTTGAAGGCTTTCAGTTTTCTTCCAGTGCAGACATCACAGCCCACATCTTCTGGTCCAGCAGGGAGCAGCTTCTTCAGCTGCTCCGCTAAAGCTGCCAACATGGTGCTTTTCTCCAGGACAGGCCACGGCATAAAAGTTTTCCTGCACTGAGGGAAGCTGTGGATTCTTTTCTGATCCTCTTTATCCCAGTGTGCTTTAACACAGTCCCCGCAGTAGCTGTGTCAACAGGGAGTACTCACCGGATCTCCAGGAGATCCAGACAGATCGAACAGGAGAATATTCTCTGTCCAGCGGATTCTGCTCCATTTTTCCTCTCAGTCACCGTGACTGTGTGAGTTTAATTTCCCAAAAATGCACTCTGAGCTTTGTTTGTTCACACAAAAAGGTAGTTTGTCAGGTTTTCACATGACCATGTGTATGATGGTTACACCCACCGTCAACCAGAACTGAAGGAAGAATGTCGACAGACTGGAGCTGATGAGAGCTGGAAGATGAAGAGAAACTATTAAGATTTATTATTTCTTGGGGTTTGATTCTTAATGGTAGCTCCCTGGGGATCCTGTAGTCAGGTTATTTTGATTGTACATCCCTGTATTCCCATTCTCATCTGTTTAGTTTTCTGTTCAGTATTTATAATATATTATGGTATTTGTTAGATTCAGTTCTTGTCTAGTTAGCTTATGTTCTTTATTATTTTAGTAGTTCTGTTAGAGCTTTATTTTATGCTTAACTTTCTTTAGTTTAGTTTCTGTCGTTATTTACATTTATGATGCATTCTTATTGTTGTTAGATTTAGTTCCTGTTTTAGTTAGCTTTTGTTCTTTATTTCAGTAGTTCTGTTGGTTCTTCTCATCCTTAGTTTAGGTCGTTTTTCCCCTCAGAACTGGCCATTCTCATCCTCCCCTGTTAGACTCAGTTCTTCCTCTACTCCTGCCAGTTTCTCTGCCATCATTTCCTTCTGTTAATTAGATCTTACTCTTCTCACCTGTGTGATTAGTTCCACCTGCTACTACCCCCTCCCTTGTTTCCCCTCCTATATACATTGTCAGTTCAACCACTTTTAGTTGCCAGGTCGTGTCTTCATCTTTCCCTGGTTCCTGTTTCCCTGTCTGCCTGTAAGCCTTGATCATTTATTTAATAAATCCTCTCCTGCTCATTATGTACCTCCCGAGCTCTCGCCTCAAATGGCACGTCCTGTAGTTGTCAGGTTTGTGGTAAGACCACAAACCTGACAACTACAGGACGTTAATGCTTTTAGAAGTATGTTCTTGCCACATTTTCTCTGGTTATAAGCTATTAATTGTTGGAACTGATTAAACAAGGAGACCTTAACTAGCACTGGTGGTTGCCTCACTTTACTCCCCCACAAAGTAGACATTTTGTGAATTTTTAAAAAGTGAAATTGTGAATGAAATAATGTGTTTTTGGTAAATGCCCTGTACGTGTACATGCTTTATGAAGTCAGAGGTCCCCAAAGCCCTCTTCAGTACATGCACACGCTGACAGTGGTAAGGCTATATTGAAGCTATAACTGCTCTGGGGCAGACTGACAGAAGCGGGGTTTCCAAACAATTGTTTCCATCAGCGGGTGAAGGGCCTTGCCCAAGAACACAGCGACTGAGATGGTCAGAGCTGGAGTTCTAACCAGCAACCCAGGATGGGCTGGAGCAAGGAGTTACAGGATGAACTTCGTTGCTCCAGCGCCACAGTTTGCCCCTGTATTAATCTCCAGACAAAATACACATGTCACAGATTTTTAAAAGACTGACCAACTGATTTTTGTGTCCAGACTGAAAGACTGGTGATCACACACATAACAACTCGACCAGTGCTGGATCAACGACACTCACAAGATCTACCAAATTTTCGTAAAAAATGTGATGTGGTCAGGAGAAATGTGGACATTTTGTGTCTTCAGGAGACCATGTGCAAAAGTAGCAAAACTAGAAGCGAGGAGCAAGTTTCAAGCTCGGGTGAGGAGTCTGACACTAGAAGTTGAAGTTTAAAAGTTGAAGTTAATGGTGTGTGGTTATGCCTGACAGGTGGGGTGGAGGTCAGATGGTGATAGACTTTTCACAGAGACGTGGCTTCCAGAGGAGAAAGAACACAAGGTGACTTTCTAGAGCAGAAGAAGGAGCACACAGGTGGTTACATCTTGTAATATGATGAAACTAAATATTCAGGGAGGAGTTGGACACGACTCTGGGTGGCCATGATGTGGATCCAGATGTCTGGACAGTTTCATGCTATCAGGAAGACAGGTAGGAGAGAACTGGTATTCCTCTGCAAGGAAAATTGACAAAGATGTTTTGTGGTGGAACAAAGAAGTACATGAGAGTGTTCAGAGAAACAGATCTGCTACGAAGTAGGTGGGGACATCGTAAGACTTGAGGAGAGTATTGAGAGAGGGCGAACAAAGGGTCGAACAGTGACTTACTTGTATGATAGGTTGGTCAGTAAGGAGGGAAAGAAGGATTTATACAGGTTTGTGAGGCAGAGAGTCAGAGATAGGAGAGATGTTCGGTAGGTTAGGGTGATTAAGGAATGAGATGGAAATGTGCTGACAGGTGCAACAAGATGGAACGGACACTTTGAGGAGTTGATGAATGAGGAAAATGAAAGAGCAGAAGAAGTGACTATTGTGGATCAGGAAGTATCAAAGATTAGTCAGGATTGAGTAAGGAAAGCATTGAAAAGGATAAAGAGTTGGCTCAAGTGGTTCAATGCCTCACAATGCTTCATGTCACCATTACCACCACACGTCTACTCCATTGCCAACCGGAACCGGACTGAAGTATTTTAAGATTCAAGCTCTTTTCCTCTAGGTCTTCCATCTGCCTTGTATAGTAAATAAACCAGTCTATACCCTTTGAATGTTTTGGGCTCTTGCGAAATAAGGCGTTTAAAGGGTCACATATACTTGTAAGAGTGATGAAGAGCCAATATCTTAATGAGTTGGCTCATCTGTTGGCAGTGAGTTCAGGGTAGAAACAAGAAGTAAATCTACAGAGTGGTTGGGGCCTGGAAACATTTGGTTTAATTTGCCATCAAGAAAGCGACGCAGAGAACTGAAACTAATACAAAACCCAATAAAAATAAGTATACGTATGCATATTTGGTATGCATGGTGAGGACGAAAGTGGATGGCAGCAATAGTCAGCAGGTTCCATGATGCTTCTATGGGAATCTTAAGCATGCGTGTCCATCGAGGATCAATAGGCAGTCAGCCAAACTACTGGGAGGTGCACTTACGACTGAATAGGGACCCATTTTTCTTAATTTTCGGTTTAGTCTGTCTGATATTCAGAATAATTTGTGGGATTAGTTGGTATTGCAGCTTCTGAAAAAGCCCAGCTCGAAAACCATCAGCAACAGGAACACAATAAAGTCACCTGACCAGAGAGGTGGGTTTGCTGTCAAATTAAGTTTTGGTTCCTGGGAAACACCTTCAGGGAAACAGAAAGCCTCAGAGTCTTCACGGATGAGGTACGTTTCGTGATATTTTTATTCAAAGAGATATTGTGATTCAATCTACTGTTATGTGAATATTCTTTTTTGGTCACACTTTTATTTTGCAAAATCAACTTTTACTTTTGCCTAAAGATAGATTAAGTGAGGACCTGTTTTCATCACACTTCAGTTAAAAAGCTTTTTTATTGTTGTTTTTGTTTTTTTATGACACATACTTTACAGCCATATATCACAGTCTGCAGCGATTTGACCCTGCAGGAACATCATTCAAGACTCGTCTGCCTGCTGCAGAAATATTCGCAGTTTTGATTAAATTACACCCGGTGTACACACTGTGCGGTTTTCGGTCATCTCAGGCAAAAGAAGGAAAATCATGGAGAAATCTTTGGTCGTGGCACTAGATCTGCCGTCTTGTGTACCACAGTGAGAAGGGTTCTAGGACGGCCGTTTTTAGCGTCTTGCAACCAAAGATAACCTGAGATCAGTATCTGACTGTTTTAGATTTTTAGAAAGAACACTTCTCTGTGTAACAGCTGCTATACGACCTGCTTCCAGTAATCAGAGCTTATAATAGGCCTATAAGCGATTCCACAGGTCCCAAAGGTGCTCCCTCACAAATGAAGAAGCAAATGAATACGTTTTGGATTTGTGAATCAGTTTTTGTCAGGGATAACCTGTCCTGTTTGCTCTGATCAGACACGCTTGTTTGGGAGCAAACGCATCACCACAGGGAGCATCAATGGCTGTAAACAGGTGCATCTCCATCAGCTGTGTGCATGTCGGATTGCACCTCAGTGGTGGCGCCAGATAATTAGGAGCGGAGGGGGGCAAAGTGAGGTCCAAGGTTCAATGAAATTTGACGCAGCAAAAAAAGTATTATAGATATAAAGGATTTAACTATCCCAAGATATAACGGTAAAAATTGTGAAATGTATACTACTGACTGCTAGCTAACTGCTTTTAATGATTCTACAAATATCAAACAAAAGGCTCAAACTAAGTTGAAACAAACCACAGAAAACCTCTTTACCAGAGTGGGATATAACGTCATCCTGGGCCTTCCTTGGACCCTCACCTTTTGTCTTGTTATCAGTATTAACATTTCAGTTGCTTATACGGTATGCATAAAACAGTATCTGTGTTTTATTAGGAATAAAACTATCTTTGTTTAATTAGTTTATATAATATTACATAACACACATATTGTCCAGAAAAAATAAAGGAATTAATTAATCTTTGATAGTTCTTTGCATTTGTGATCAAACTATGGTTAATTTCTTCTTATTACTGCAATTCCAAATGAATCGACACAGAAAATGTGGTAGCAAAGAGGGAGGCTCCCTTTTGAACTTACTGTGTAAATGTGTTATATTTTCTAAGTTTATTGTGCAAAGCCTTTTTCTGTCAGCAGAGAATTGCAAGAATGAAAAGTAATGTGTTGATCTAAATTGCCTTTTTATGTTTTTAGCTACTTCAGGAATAAATGCTTTGATTTTCACCAAAGCAATCACCATATAATTTTCACATCTTGATGCAAATCCAGCTAGAAGCTCCCAGAAAGGGTTCCTATAGCTTTCCATGATAGCCAGAGCTTTTTAGGTCTGCCTGTACATGAGGTGAAAGTCCCTATTTTCTCTGCTCCTCAGAGGACCCTGCTGATGCTTATTAGAGTAAACCTCCACCTCGTTTCTTGCTGGGTGAATATGAGAATCAAGAGGGGGGCATAGCCGTTGGGAAAACACCGCCATTGCCCAGGCAGAAACCAGTGGCAGCTTTCATTGTTGACCATTGTTGACCATTGTGGACCAAGACTGTTAAATAATTGTGTGCCCCAATACATTTTTTTCTTCCTGTTGTATTTTTTATATCTTCTTCCGTTGCAGCAGACTTTGATGAACTGGAACATTTCCCCAAATGTAATTTTATTAATATTACTAGGCCTATTTATGAAGGACGTTGACATTTGATTAAACTGATTCATCCAAAGAGAATTCTTTAATTTATTACTTAACACATTTTTAAATTACACTTATTTAATTTTGATGTTCTTCTTTTGTTGTTTTTTTGGATGGATTTGGGTTTTAAGAGTTGTGCACGCATGGCCTCTAACAGATT
>NW_023396520.1:0-77766 GCF_011125445.2 Fundulus heteroclitus
GAACCACACTACGTTATGGTGCAACGCAACATCTGACAGAAACTGTTATCCCATGATGTACACACGAGTGAAAGACGACATCCAAATGAAAATGCAGTTAGCAGAGAAAGTCGGCATAAACTTGTGACACATGGACATCGCTGTCAACTCAATCCTACATGACGGTGACTTCCCACTACATCGATAACGAGTGGCGCCTTGCGTCTTATGTGCTGCAGACCATTGAAGTTACTTCGAGCCACACCGCTGCAAAACTAGACGATATGTTGACGGGGGCAATACAGACATGGGGGCTGACCAGCAAAACACCAGCAGTTGTTAGACAATGCTGCAAATATGGTTCGTGCAGTGAAAATAACGCAGCTGATGCATGTCGGCTGCTTCGTGCACACGCTGAACTTAGCCTCACAAGCAGGTCTAAAAATCCCTGCTGTCACGTCTGCTTGCTCGTGTGAGGCGTATAGCAGCATTCTTTCACCGAAGTACAACGGCAAGCAACATACTGAAAGAAAAACAGAAGCTGCTTTAACTACCAGCGCACAAACTAACACTTGACGTGGTGACAAGATGGAACAGTGCACTGGACATGCTGGAGCACTTTTTGGAGCAACAGCCAGCCATCTCTGCTACTCTCCTTTCTCAAGACGTGCACAGGAATGAAAAGGATTTGTGCACCCTAACAGAGGAAGATGTAACAACTGCTGAGGATTTGGTCTGGGTGTTAAAACCGATGAAGAAGCTACGTTGGTGATGTCGGAGGACAAGCAGCCAATTCTTTCCGTCATCGCCCCACTGCTCGCCCTGCTTCAGGATGCCTTCATCCCCAGCCTAGAAGACAGCGCTGTAGTCAGGGACTTAAAAGCTGCTGTAAAGAATAACTTGGGGACAAGGTATGTATTTTTTTTATTTTTTTTAACTTTATGTGCCTTTTTTAGTTTTTTTTGTTGTAGGAGTCAGTGACCCATATTCCATAATGTACTTATCCTCACTCAAACTGTTACAACACGTTTTTTTTCCGAGATATGATGGACAAAAGGACACCTTGTATGCAGCGTCCGCGCTGGATCCTCGCTTTAAGGCCCTTCCATTCCTGTCTGCTTCAGAACAAAATGACACCTTCTCCAGGCTTTAGGCTGAGGCTGCCACTACTGCAGTGATGTAAGTATTTAGTAATGTTTTGATTTAATAAGAGTGTTTTCACTGATGATCAAAAGATTGGATTAGAAAGAACATTACTTAATTTAAGAGTTAAATTATGCTCAATCTTTTTTTTTTCTGTCCAATTCAACAGCAAAATGGTAGCAATGATACTGATAAAGAAGCTGAGGATACTTTGCCCAAGAAGCCAAAGAAATCCAGCACCTTGCAGTCTTTCCTTGGGACAGTCTATTCACCAACAGTAAAAGATCAGGGACTGAAAACTCCAGCAATAAAGGGCTGAAGATGAAGTTAGAAGATACAAAGCTGAATGAGAATCCTTTGATTGTGGGAGAATAGCCTTGGTGAGAGAGGTAAAGAAGAACCCAAAGATCAATTGGCTGAGCTCCAGAGACGCAGTAGAGACATGGGAGAAAGTTCCACAAAAAAACTATCACTGCACCCCTCTACCATTTGGGGCTTTATGGCAGAGTGCCCGACTGAAACGTCTCATCAGTGCAAGGACAATGACCCTAAGCACACAAGCTAATGAGTGGCTTCGGAAACAACTCTGTGACCATTCTTGACTGGCCCAGCCAGAGCCCTGACCTAAACCCAATTGAGCATCTCTGGAGAGACCTGAAAATGGCTGTCCACCAACATTCACCATCCAACCTGATGGAACATGGAGAGGATCTGCAAGGAAGAATGGCAGAGGATCCCCCAAATCCAGGTGTGAAAAACTTGTTGCATCATTCCCAAGAAGACTTATGGCTGTACTAGCTCAAAAGGGAGCTTCTACTCAATACTGAGCAAAAGGGTCTGAATACTTATGACCAAGTGAAATTTCTGTTTTTTCCTTTTAACTAAAATTGCAAAAAATTTCTACATTTCCGTTTTTTTTCTGTCAAGATAGGGTTGCTGAGGTACATTAATGAGAAATAAAATGGAACTTTTTGATTTCAGCACTAATGGCTGCAATGAAACAAGGTGAAAAATGTAAAGGCGTTTGAATACTTTCCGTACCCACTGTATATATGGTGTGTGCAAAAACAGCTGGGATGTAGATAAGCTTCAGGGTTCTCCCCAGAGGATGGAAAAAAGGGTGCACTGGACATGGTGCAGCTCAAACTCGGCCCAATCCAAAAAAATAATAATTCTCACACAACTGAAAAATCGGCTCAAAAAAAAAAACAGGAGAAAATAAAAAAGAAATAAATAAATCATACAGTGTATGGCCCAGCTTTAAGAAACATGCCGAGGAGACTGAGCTCTCATGTTTGCCTGGCTACCTTTCATCAACACTTTTGGCAACTATTTAGCATATTTTCAAACTTTCTAGTGGACTATTTTATTCAAAAGCGACAAGCAATTGATCTAGCAATTTTTTCTGTCTTGTTTTAAACTTTGGCAACTAGTAAAAGCAGTGAGCACTCCAAGTTTACAGTCTCTTCAGCAAACAGTGATTGCAGCTGTGAGCTCCTCTCGCTTTGAAAGCTCGGACAGGTGGTCAGTCAGTCAGCCTTGCTGAAGTCAGACAAGACTGACTTGTCTGTTTCACCATTGAAAATGAGTCACGCATGAGCAAAGCTTCCACTAGATTACAAAGCGGGATGTAATATATTATAAACATATTCTTCAGCGGCTAACGGTAATTTCTTTTTCTCTTAAACTCTTGCACTTACATTAAATAGATCCCTCCCTGTAACTGATTCACACACAGCAACTGTCATTTATTCACTTCATCCACTGTGGATGTCTCAGCTAACATTTGGTTAAAATTGATAATATAAAAACATAAATCTAGTTTGGATTGATTTAAAATATTATTTAATACTTGAAAATCATTTAGAGTTCTTTTTTTGAGCATAAAGTGTTTTAAATCATTTTCTGTCTCGTCAGTGTTGATATTCCTCTCTCCAACAACATACTTTTTAAGATAGTGTTTTAGACTTTTTGATAAATATTTATGTTTTTTATTGTGCCGTTTCCATTAAAAAGGATGTTTATTTTGTACATTTATTGTTTGCTTTTGTTCCAAGTGCTTAAATAAACCAGTCAGTGGTTATTATTTGTTTTTTTTTTTACCCTTTTGGTTAAAAAGTATCGATAATGGTACCAATAAATACCATATTGTTAAGAGTAGTAGTATCGATTAATCCTTAACAATACCCCATCCTTATCGTTAAATCTTGATATCTGACCTTAAATGAGGCAAGTGAGGTCTGTGGTGCCTTAAATGTTGTTCCGAGTTGTTTAGTGGCCTCCTGGGGTCCGTTTCTTCGTACGTTGCTTAAAACATCCAAGATCAAATGACACATCCAAGATGATTTCATCCGGCTAATCCTGATCCGGCTAATTGGGTTCTTCCAACACACCTGTTGTTTACGATTAGTATGACTGGATTGAGTTATCTGAGACAACTGCGCGTTCATGCGTTGTTTAAAAGGGGAAATGTATCGATAGTAGAAACAATGATCAGCAGCACTGCTATTGGCTGTTCAGCATGGCCAAAGAACGCCCACAGTTTTTCTCACAAGCAGAACACGAGCTTAAAGGTTATGCCGAATTTAAGTTATTAATTAAAACACCTAAAAATCAGTTAAAGCCAGGAGAGAGGGCTGGCAAAAAACAGCAGACAAATTAATGCGTAAACACTGTCCATGATAGATGTTTCTATCACTTTCTACAGTATGAATTTTTGCATTTTAATAATCTCATATTTACTTTGTTCTTTTATGTCAGAGCCTCCACGGGACCCACTAGAACATGGGAACAAGTAAAAGTGAGATACATGAATATTCTACAAAATGGTAGTCTTTAATTATTATACTTTATTTTAAAAAGGCACTTGTTTGTGTCAAGAGATCCAAATTTCGGTGTCATTCCTTAGACACGAGAAGTAAAGGACACGTGCAAACTGGGACATTTTAACAAAAAAAAAATCTTTATCCATAAAAAATTAAAATTTTCCTTTTCCAAGTCATACACAGTTTACACGGTAAAACTGTATTGCTCCGTGTCTAGATAATCCATCCATAGTTTTTTCTAATACAATATACGGCTCGACAGGAAGCAAGCCTTTCAAAGTAAAACTAAACTTCACAATAAAATGTCCCGAACACATCTTCTTACTGAATATGATAAAAATAAAAAGCAAACTATCATACAAAAAACTTAAATATTTTAGATTTATGACTCCAACCACCACTTTTTCCTCTTTAAAAAGCCACTGTTAAATGATGTGTTTGTCTGTTTATAACAGCCACCAAGAGAAATCTCTCTACAATTACACTGTCGCGCTGCGCTAAAGGATTCCTGTCTATTGCGCAATACGTGATTAATTTCGAAAAACTCTGCAAATTATTCTTGCACCTACAGGTTGCAGTTGTAAAAATGGAACATGGCTACGGCAGACTTCCCTATCTCCCTCCGCTTATACAGCCGTGATCTAATCTTGTTTACATGAAATAAGCCTGCTCTGGAGCAGGCTTAAGCTGCCGCACATGTTGCTATGACAACAAGTGCAGGAAGTCTTTCGAAGAACCAAACGATCCGAGATCATGCCAAATCGTCAATGAAATCCTGCTAACTGAGTTAGCGACGTACGAAGAACGGACCCCTGGTTGAATTGTCAATGTGCTCTTGGAGTAATGTTGATTGACCAGCCTCTATTGGGAAGGTCCACCACGCCTGCAGGTTTTCTCCAGTTATGGATTATGTTCCAACTGTGGTTCATTGGTGCCCCAAAGCCTAAGAAATACCTTTGTAATCCTTTCCAGACTGATGGATGTCAATTACAACATTTTTTCTACTGTTCTACTGATCTTTCAGCAGTCATGGAGGCTCTAAATGATTTATTATTTGCAGGTCAATTAATTATCAGGCTCGTGTTTAGCTTGTTTTATTCAGCTTTTTTTTTTTTTTTGTAATCCATTAATTCATGATTTAACAAGGAGGCCAGTTACTTTTTCACATAGATCCTGGCTGGTTTGGAAAGCTTTTCACTCTAATAAATGAAATCATTTGAAAACTGATTTTTTTATTTAGTCAGGTTACCTTTATTAACTAATATTACAATTGTTTTGATGTTCTGAAACAAAAAGTGTGAGAAAGAGCAGAAAGAAACAAATATGAAATGGGGCAAACACTTCTAACACCAATGGATCCTGGGGTGGGCGATATGGACTGTAGATTTTATCACAATATATTGTGATAATGTTGTGATTACGATGAAAGTGATGATAAAGGACTATTTACAGCTTCTTGCACTATTTTTCAGGTAACTGTGTGGCTGTGACTGCATGTAATTTTTAGCCAATTAAGCACAAATATCATCCTTGAAAAAAAAAAAAAACACTTTAAAATTTAACATACATTAGAACAAAATTCAAAATAATGTCCAGTGTTTGAGCTGTACTCAAATACTGGACAATGTACCTTTCTCCCACAGGCACAGTTGTCTGGAATATTTTTAGCACAGCGGACAGAGCAGATCACATCACACAGACAGGAAGCTGCCTTTCATAGTGAACATTATTGTAAAAGGTGAAAATCACTTAAGGTTAGAAAGGACTGAGATCCACTTGACAAACAAAATAATGTGCTTAGTCTGTGATAAAGCTTTGCAAGCAGTAAACACAGAAGTTTTTTTTAAATCTGCCCACGACAAGGCAGCTGTACCACCGCTAGCTCACACCACAGTGAAGTTGGTATAAAAACAACAACAACAATGTGGAGCAAGGCTTTCGTTTAAAAACGCCTTGATCAGAACATCCTGAATTAAAGGCAGCCCCACACGTATAAACAAACACGACAAGGCTCCTGTCTATGAATCATTCAGGAGGGGTTTCTACGCAATCCTTGCATTGGATTCAGTGCTTATTTCTGGAGACCGCGTAACAAACTCAAAAACAGTCCCAGTGTGTCTTTAAATAGAGCTTTCTAGGACAGACAAGTCATAAACAGTCCAGAAAATTGTTTTTACCTTCACATTTTGTTAGCATACATGTATGCCGACAGCATCTTGTATCCTGCTGTCTGTAAAAGAATGCCTAATGTGGTAATTAATAAGGCATGACTCCCTAGCTGTTTCCAATCCCAGCCACTAACGTCCTGTTGGATCTGTGCCTTTCTGATAGAGATTTTAAATGCTTTTCCTATTGTTTAGCTTGCTATTACCCTTTTTAAGTTGCTTTTTCTTACAGCTCCTCCTATACAGCCCATACTCCATCATACAGAACCATTATTTTATCCACTGAATAAAAAGGTGGTTTAAGACGAGCTTCATAGGTTAAGTGGAAGAGGTTTTATCTTTGCATCTTGCACAAAAAAAAATGTTTTTGTTGCAACACCTTTCGTAAGAAAGTGACAGCTTACAAAAACCAAGTTGTTATGTCCGTATGGTCACAAGCAGCCCCAAACACTTTAGCATGCTGCTAACATTTCAGCTGTGGACTGTCAGGGGTTTTTAATGTCAGGCCTCCAGCTCCGGTGTTTTTTAACCTTTAGATGTGTCCTTGGCCCAACACACCTGAATCAAATGGTTCACTTAGATCCTCAGTATGCAGTCAAGCTCTCCAGAGTCCTGCTGATGACCTGATTATTTGACTCAGGTTTGTTGGATCAGGGACACCTAAATGTTGCAGGACACCAGCCCTCGAGGACTGGAGTTGGAGATCCCTGGATTGGTTGATATTGTTCTCATTTAGCACAGCTTCCAAAACCTGTAAAAATGTTTAAAATAGACTTTTTTATATTTCAGTGTTTGAGGTTACAGAGTTCCTCATGAATAGGAAGCCTGAGCTCATCCAAATAGGACTGCCCTCAACCAAACAGTGCCAGCTTTAATGTCATTGTTGAAACAACATTTTTTGCCCGGACTGTCACAACTGATACCAGCGATGCATTTAAAAAAACGATTGGATGTAGACCTTTTTACCAATATGTTGCATGCTTTCAAGTAAACTTTACACAAAAAAGGAGATTTGTGTTTAGGTCATCGTTTCTCTTTGGTAACAATGTTTTTTGCAATAAATGTCACCATTTGAATTCCAAATAATTTCCTTTTAAATGTTGCCACACAGCTGGGCGACACCGGCATTGGCAGGAAAGCGTTTAGGTCCTTTGGCTCCTTACAACCACTACTGAGCATTTAGCTTATGAACTAACATATGGCTTTTTTTGTTAAGTAACATTGTTACAAAATAGAAGACCCAATGACCAAAATTTCCTTACTTTTTGGAGTCAACTATAGTTTTCTATTTCAAACAGATCAGAGATTTAGACTAGAGGATGCCAGACTGCAAAACTTAAAGCTACATAGAGAAATGCTTTGAATGGTTACCACCATAAAAATCTCTAAAAAGGTTCCCCTTTAGCTCAGAGGATGTAGAACCAGAACTTTCAAGAACTTTGAAGAGCATTAAATTCTTCAAACTAGAAAATGCTTTCCAGTTCTCTATTCAAATCTACAGACTCGTTCCCCTTATTGTCACCATTTGGATATTTTGGTTTTCAGAATTATAACTAGTCCAAAGGTTTTATCTTTTGAAATGTGTTGCTGGCAGAATGCTGTCAATATGGGTAGTGATCCATTATTTCAACAAATGATTGCTTAGATTATATAACTAAACAGTACCAAGCACTGCTGAGGACTATAAGCACTAAGCTCTTTTTACGTTTTCAACAACAGTCAACAAGATTATTTGATTGGTGGAAAACATACTTTGGACTTTTGCTTATTGTCCCTGTGTGAACAGTGTACCCGATTATTATGGGGTCTGGGGATCCTAAAGCCTGACATCTTTCTCTGGAGGTCATTTTTCGCTCTCCGTCTAAATGAGTTGCAGCGCTGCTCTCTGGAAACCTGAGGGGAACCTACCTTGTCAAGCTCGTCGTGGAGCTCCGACAGGGTGGGTCTCACCAGCTTCTCACCCAAAGGCGCCGCCGTCTGCCGGTAAAAGTCAATTTTGGGAACAGCATCAATGGTGTTGTGGCCAAAGGTCCTCAGGTAATAAGTGTTGGTGTGGGTGTCATAGTGATAGTGATGCTGGCCCCCTGTCGATGAATGCAGGCTCGTCTCGCTCATCACCGTGTCTCCGTTCTGTAATCCCTCAGGCGGCACTCCCTCAGGAGAGGCCGCGCTCCCCGATCCGTTCGGATCCGCAAAGTTCACCACTCTGAACCGGCCCTTGGCTTCCTCCCCCCCGACCCCTAGATCAGTACCCGCGGCGGAGTAGTCGCAGCTCGCAGACTTTTCCCCGGAGGCGCCGGCGGCTTCAGACACAAGGTCCACCTGGAAGCGGCTCTGACTGGGTGTCGGACCGGGCGGCCTTTGCCCGGCATCTGGAGCTAAAAACTCACTTTCCGGGGTGGCAGTTTCTGCTGGCGCGGAAGGTGCAGTGGATGGTTCCGACATAGCTGTGATGCAGAACGTGGCAGCCGTGTGGGTAACACTCGTTCGGACCTACCAGACCAGAAAAGAAGACGCGGAGGTGGCCGTCACTAAGCCCCTGCTAGTTCCAGGACAACACACGCTGTGCTGCCCACTGAGGAAAAGCGCAGGATGCCGAAAAGAGGGCGGTAGTAGAGGCAGATAGCTGCTTAGCTTCGTCAGGACATGCAACTACAAGCTGGGAAGTTGCCGCCACACTTCTTCTTTCCTTTCTCGGGGCAGTAAGTCCCAAAGTTCCAGCAACCCTCGCGTTTTCGGAGTCACAAAGGTCCAACTGGGAGCTCTGCGTTGTTCTTAAGGATGCTGTCTTCGACCTTGCCACAGCTCCTCCTAGACTCCCAGCGCCGTCTGCCTGCTATTATACACGCTGCAGACGGCACCGGAGAAGGGTGGGCACCGCATAGAAAAACATCGCGAGATTTCGGCGATTGCCTTTTTGTTTCAGACTGGCAGATGAAAACGTCTCGCGAGGATATTAACACTTCATCAGTATGCATGACGTTATCACAGTCCTATGCGAGGAAAGGAAACTGCACTAACAGGACAACCAACATTACTGTTCACTTGGCTGCTCTCATGGGCTCTTTCCTTCTCAAAGGAGAACCCAAGTGTCCCTTGCGCTCCGACTCTAAATGAGATTTCACATTTCAATTGGTCTTTACTACTCAAATAAACTACGAAAAACTCTGAAATAAATCTATACTGAAAGTTACGGGGATGCTTTCACAACACAACAGTTATATAGATAGGTTGACATCCCCTGCTGACATTTAGTTGTGCCAAAGTAGCCAAAACCACGAGAGGAACTCATCAGTTCAATTTCTTTTGCACCGATAGGTTTTACCCAACATAGTTTCCCAGCAGACAACGGGACTTATAAATTAGTGTCTTGGTTCACTGTCACCCACTCAGCATTCTGGGGTTTTGCAGCACTTACAAGACTTGTGCCTGTATTATTTTTTGATAAGTGCTATTAGGCAGCTTTTGTTTATGTACTGATTTTCATTAGTCCACATGCCAAATGTATTCAACTTTAGATGAAGTATGATATAGACATAAGAGAAGAAACCTTGACAAGCTGTACCTTAAGTTCACTTTGATTCTGTACGACTATAAAAATACAAAACTGATTAAATCTGTGCTGGTTAATAGCTGCAATGGCTTTTATTCCTTTCCAGGCTGGCCCTCAAGATTCCAACTACTGTATTTAGTTTCAGTTTTACTTCTGTACTGTATTTACCTTCTCTATTTCATATTTAATTACTCTGGAAACTGCCTCTCGCCAAGTGGTTCCCCATACAATGTCTTTTTTGTCATTTTGTTACCCATGGCTTATTATTTAGATGAACAAAAACCTTTTTTGTTGATAAAACTGCATCAACACAGAAATTGCTGTAAGAAGACACTGTATCAATCACAGTTCACTATATCAATCAGTTCACACACTTATGGTGATAAGCACCAAGGGAAGCCATTGGCATACATTTGCATGCTTCTTTTTACAGATGTAGCACAAAGATTAATGCCAGTGTTCTTTTGTGTGGTAGTATAGGTTACATACTGTGCATGTGATCTAACAGTTGTATCTAAGGATACCATGGTTAAAGTCTCTAAGGATAATTAAGGAGCTTCTGGGCAGGTTTCTTCCTGCCTTTGAGCAATGTCAGCTACCAGGTGAGCAGCAGCTGATGCGCTGGCTCGCAGGTGTATATGCACAAGCGCAGGTATTTGTAGGGGGTGGGTGGAAGGGGCTGGAGCACTTGATAACCCTAGTTCTGTGACTAAACCAGCATCTTCCAAAGGTTACAGAGCCCCCAATCCTCTTCTACATATAAAGGAACATGCCTGTGCACAGGACCTTCAGATGACTTCCCTGTGATACCACTTTGCAAGATGTGACACTTCCCAGCATCAGCTTGGATCATCACTATTTCCAAAGTCAATGTAAATTACCCTACCTGATCACTTCTATTGCCTTTGAATCATCATTTAGCCAAAAGGACATCATTAGAAAACGCAGCTTTACAGAGCCACATTCAACAACACAGGAAGTACAGACAAACTAAAGACACCCAGCTGCAAGTCATACTAGGTACATCTGGTCTAGCATTCTGTTAGGTGTAGGTGTGACACCATCCAGGGGGTCAGATCTTCTGGCAGTACCCTTTAACATAGAAAGGATTCCTGGATCGATGAGTGCTTATTCTGTGCTTTTTTGCGTCTCTGCTGTTTTCTCTAATCCCCCAGTTGGTTGACTCAGATGGCCGTTTACGCTAAACCTGGTTCTGTTGCAGGTTTTCCTTCCTGTTAAAAGGGAGTTTTCCTCTCCAATGTCGCTTCATGCGTGTTCAGTATGAGGGATTGCTGCAAAGCCATCGACAATGCAGACGACTGTCCACTGTCGCACTACACTTTTCAGGAGGAGTGAATGTTGCTTATCAAGACTAGATGTGGCCCAGAGGTTAGGGAGTTTGTCTTGCAATTGGTGGGTTGCCGGTTCAATCCCCCGCACTGACTGTCTCTGTCGTTATGTCCTTGGGCAAGACACTTCACCCCCATTGTCTGCTGGCGGTGAAAAGAGGGCCTGGTGGCACCGGTGCATGGTAGCCTCGCCTCTGTCACTGCTTTGGAGGTCGTCAAGACTTGTTAAAGCACTGTTCAAGTTATTTACCCTTTTGATGTAATCTACAGGGTTTCTTTAGATAGGAAACCTTTTGACTAATCTGTATAATCTGATCCAATCTGCATAATCTGATTCAAGATGTATGATTTGATTGATCATATAAATAAAATTGAATTGAATTGATTTTACACATCTGTAATGAACGCTCCGATCATAGTTTGGTTGTGTGAGCCCCTGCATTTTTTTACCTGAAGCACTGCATGATAGGGGCTCTATGTATCTGGGTCAACCAAGTGCATAGCAAGGTTTTTCAGCAACATTGGGCAGACATCTGAAGTCTAAATACCTGTAGTAAAGCCAAGGGATGGGAGTCCTTTGTTTTAACTTCTCAGCTAACTTACCTGTAACACGGTAGTACAGTTCAGGCAGCACAGTCTCTGATAAGTATCTTCTGGAGGGTAAACTATATCTCCGCTAGTATTCAGTATTCAGTCAGGCTGCAAAATACTTAGTTTTCTACAACTATTAACAGCTGGTCACTGAGTACAATGAAGTTAAGCAAGTTGTCAGTAATCCATCCATCCATCCATCCATCCATCCATCCATCCATCCATCCATCCATCCATCCATCCATCTTCTAGCTTTAATGCTGTCAAAAGTAAGTTTACTGTGTTGTTTGAATTGAGTCCCGAAGTGATACCTGCTGGCTACTTTCCTCTTCCTGCCCGATCTCCCAGCCTTCCTCCTGAACTCTGGGGCTTGTTGGGACGACCTCATACTTGCTCCCTTGAGTTCTGTTGTTTTTTTGGTTTTACCATGTTTTGGGGTTTGTGCAGTCCTCAGTGTTCCCCTTTTTAGTGTTGCTTCTGTAGTGTCTGTTTATTCCTTCTTTTATATTGTTCCTGTTATATTCTATTTTTCTCTTTGTCTGTCATATCATTGCTCCCCCTCTGCTCAGCCTTCATGGCTTCCATATGTGCTTTCACTATGACATGATTTTTTCTGTCCTGTCTGGCAATGTAGTATTAAGAACTGTTGTCTTAATGCCAAAAGGAGCCCAACTAGGGGCGTTTCCAGCTTTGAAGGACATCCGGGGCTTAGACCAGACCATTTTATGTAAATACAGGATCAGTCAAAATTTTATTTATTTTTTTGTATTAATAATAAAGTAACAATTTACTTTCAGTCAAATACATCTTTAACATTATGCACAAACACATACTCTCTCTCTCTCTCTCTCTCTCTCTCTCTCTCTCACTCTCTCTCTCTCTCTCACACACACAAAGTAAACTTAATTGTACACTTCATGCCCTGGAAATCTCTGTATTTTATACTAGATATTTTCAACCCATCTATTGAATTTAGTGCACTGGTTGATCTTTCCTTTATAAGAGAACAGCAAGCACTGCAGCCAAAACATGGCCTTTTTTGACCTGCCGTATATTAGCCAGTCCGTAAGCTTGATGTATCATGAAACTGTTGACCTTTCGGGTTTTGTGATTTTTATTTTATTATTAGGCAAACGACGCTTCTTTCCCTTTTCAAGTTTTTCTCTCTGTCCGAGTCTCTGAGCAGCAGCGCGCAGCACGGTTGTTTGTGTGTTGAGTTTGTGTGAGAGCTTAGTGGGCGGGCCAGGCTGAGCCTGCGTGCTGATTGGCTGCCGCCGCTGAGCCATGCAAAAAGAGATATTAAACAAACAGCAAAACCAACCGATAAAGTATTACAGGTACAAACAACCAACACCTTGATACCATCACTGAAGAATATACAGCATTATTTAATATGAAATGTAAAGTGACAGCTAAAGATAATAATAGGGGTTTTCTGTGTAGAAGTTAAACTGTAGATACCTGAATCCAAGCACCTATAGGTGTTATTGTAAGGTTTATCCTTAAGAAAATGCCCAATAGTGGTTTTAAGGAGCAATAGACTCGCCCCCAGAGCACTGATGCAAACGCCAGGGGAACCAGAACCCCAGATGCCCGAAGAAACCCCCAGAGAAAGGCGTCCAAGAGGGACCAACACAAGGAAAGCTCCTTCCCCTGTCCCAGGGAAGAGCAGAGAGGAGCCCCAGAAAACACCCCAATCGCTATAACAATAAAGCCACTGGGAGGCGCGGGGACAAGCACATATG
Organism: Fundulus heteroclitus; assembly: GCF_011125445.2. Taxonomy (NCBI): domain Eukaryota; kingdom Metazoa; phylum Chordata; class Actinopteri; order Cyprinodontiformes; family Fundulidae; genus Fundulus; species Fundulus heteroclitus. Next base: position 13,351 of record NW_023396520.1, read on the forward strand.
CTCCGCCAGCAGCCAGGTATGCCAGAACGAATCCAACCAGAGCCCACCTGTCAAACTCTGAGGTGCTACCTACCTCACACCCTGCCCTCCATACATAAGCCTTACCCCCATATTTCAGGGGAAGGCAAAAGTGCCAGCCCAGCCGACCCAGTACCCAGCGGACTCAGTACCCACCACCAGCGCAGAGCCCGACCAGGTGGCCCGCTCCTCCTCCAAGCCCTGGACTCCAGATGGAAATTGGGGAATATGGGTGAGAGAAAGAACCCGAGCCTGTCTCTGGCTGCTTAAATGTTGCATGTTGTTCCCAAGTGCATTTAAAACTGGGAGGGCCAAAAAGGGGGGTGCCCAGCGCAGTCCACCCATGAACCCTACCCAGACGCCCCCCCCCCCCCCCCCCCCCAAATAATGCCCTACATATATGTGTATTGTGAAAATGTTATAAATGAAAGTGTCTAAGATTTATAATAAAATTGGGGTCAAGGACACGACTAGACAGCAGACTGGGAAATCATCCCCTCTCTCCAGCAACGCCCTCACCCCCCAAGTTCGGAACTGTGTGGCAGCGTGATGGAGCAGGCAGAGGGAGGTGTCACAGGGATAAGGAGCAATGACTCGGGGGCAACATGCCCTCCCAGGAAGTCAGTTCACTCCAATACGCTCTGCTACAGTCCACCATAGGCCCCAAGGCCAGAGAGAGGCAGGGGTGGGGGTCCTCTTTCCAAAGAAATTTAAAGTTGGAGGAGTCCAGAGATTTAAATCAGTTAAATGATGGTTTACCGGGGATTGTTGAGAAGAAGTAATTAGTTCTAGGTAAAACCATCATTTGCAAGCAACCCTTTCCATGATTGAACCTGGTAGAGATTGTCATCTGCCAAGATCATCTTCTATCTTCTTTAAAAAAGGGACGTGGTTAAGTTTGTTAAATCTGCATATTTAGATGACACAGTAATACCCAAATATTTAAAACTGGGCAAGGCACTTAACCCCAAGTTGCCTACCGAGCTGCGTCTCGGTGTAGGAATGTGTGTGCTTTAGTGAGAGCGATTGGGTGAATGTGGCTATAGCGTACAGCGCTTTGGGTGGTCAGCATGACTGGAAAAGTGCTATATAAGTTCAGTCCATTTTACCATCTACGCAGCATATGGAGAGACTACGTTCAACTTTTATGCATTCCCTGTCATGATGCTATTAACTAATTGACACTAATTTGTGTCAATTAGTTAATCCCACTCACCTGTATTGAGCAATTTCCATTGATTCCCAGTTGTCTTTAAGTCCCAGGTTTTTGTATCTCCTGTGTTGCGTCATCTGTTTTCGTGCTCTGTTTTTTGTTTCGTACATTGTTTATTTCTTGACTTGGCTTTGTTAAAATATTATTATTTTCAGCATGCGCCTCCTGTCATCTTGTTGCTGATCTGATCGTCCACCCCAACTAAATATGTTTAGCCGCTAAAACAGTAAATTTACATAATATCTCCCCTTCAATGACTTCACTATGAGTTTACAATGTACTATCATACAAATAAGGAAAAGTCAACGGATAACAAATGTGGGTCCCAACTTTGTCTGGTTGTGTAAATTAGAGATGCTTCAATACTTTAACTGGTCACTCCTGTCACCAAAAGCTAATAAACTGGACTCACTTCCATTAGACAAGGAGAACAAGCCACCCAATACTTTAAGTAATACATTTTCCTATATCAGTTGCAAAGTAAGAATTGTTTATGTCAAAGTAGCAGTGCACAAGATCATATTCCAAAAATACCAAAGAAACTGTTCAAAGCAGTCAAAATTAATCATTCATGGCAACACTATCACTTCAGATCACTGTGGATCAGGAAAATGTCATTGTAAGTGTTTTTTTCTTTCTTCTGTCATCATTCTAAGCAAGTTCAGATTAATTAGTGTCTTATTTAGAAATAAGGTAGCAACAAATCAATTTACAAACACAATTTTATCTATGTACAGTGAGACTTGAATTTAATTAATTCTATCAAAACCCAGTCAAATTAAGAGCAGTCATAGTAAACATAAATGCTTAAAATGAAACAACTAAATGAAGCCAATACTACTTTTTGATAATAAAATTAAAGGTGAAAGTTAATGAGAGTAATCATCATATACAGTCTAACACAATGACAGCTGAGTAAAGAAAGTCTCTTTTTTGTTTTTATTATCACAATTGTCTTTAAAAAAATTACATTAGTTTGAAGCTCAAGCAAAGCTTTAGTCTATCACATAATCAAGACCAAATTTTATTTTTGTGTCCATGGATTATGGAAGGATTGTTGCATAATTTGATTAAAATAAATTAAATGCTGACATGTTTGAGTCAGATCAATTTATTTTATGCATTTGAAAATGAAAAATCTGTGAAGCAAAATCAAAAACCCTAGAATGTGGGGAAAAAAGTATCCTCAGGCAGGAGCAATATTAGCGAGGGAATCCATTGTTTCAACAGGTGTGTAGGACAGAGACCACAGAGCATGTTTCTGCTGAACAGGCTCCAAACCAGGGATCAGACAGATGAAATAGTGAAAAGCATGAAGTAACGAGATGCGATAGTTGCTAAATCTTATGTAGAGTTCTTGGAGGCACACCATCAGAATATGACAGTCACTTTCATCAGTCTTAAAGCAAAGCTCTTGGTAATGTGGACCTGATTGTTAGGAGCTAACAAAGCCTGTGGGGTGTTTAAAGTCAATTCATGTGAGAACATGAATATAAAATTAATTAAATTCTGAATTGAAAAACCACAAGAAGTTAAGACAAAACCTTTATCTCTCCTACTAGATTATATCTAAACTCAGTCAGGTGGTTGACCCAAAACACTTTGAAGGACTCTTTAGCGCACAGGAAATTGTGTCTAGAAGGTAGCCAATGATGTTCAAAGGAAAAAGAACAGCCAAGAAATATTTTGATCCTACCTTCATGGATAGGAAGACTTTGTTTCTGTATAAACAAAGTCAGGAGTAATTCATTGCCAGATGCTTTTCTGTAGCAAACTGTAGTTATTTCAATCTGAAAAACTCACACGGAAAGAAGAGATGATTAGAAGAATTTATTGATACAATATTTTAAGACTTTGGTGCTCAGACCTCGGCAGGAATCATTCACGCTGAATTATACTTCAATATGCATAAGCAGGTGTATGAGAATAGGAATGATCCCCCAGGCCTGAAACTGGTGGTGGAGTGGAGATAGAAGAAGTTTTGTTCAGTCCATATGATGATCTGTTTAAGCTAGATGTCCCACTTGATAAACACAGGTTTGCATGACTGTCCATGTTGAGCAAGCTTGAAGCGACTGTGGAAGAAACCTCTGGCAGAACCAGGATCAACATGGCGGTCTTCTGCCGGACCGATTGAGATATGACAGCGAATTCTATAGAGTCCAGAAGGAATTACACTCTAATAGGAACAAGGTTGTGGGAGCACATAGGTAAGCCAGATGGAACTGCTATGATGGTGGAGAAGGGGATGGAGGTGGGTTGAATCCAGTCATCAGAGTCCAGATCAGACATCGCGCAGAGACTGCTTGCTTGCTGGGTAGAAGCTGAGCTGGAATTAAAGTTCTTTTAAGACGGGTCCAGGACGCTGATTGGCTTCGTGGAGGAGCAGTTCAAAGCTGATTGGCTTGCGTTGGAGGCGAATGAGTCCCTGATTGATGGAGGTAAGCAATGAGTTTCTTCAGTCTGAATTTCCGCTTTAGCTCCATATTAAAATTTAAGAAAAAACAGAACATAATCAGCAGATATTAGGAAGAATTATTGTTATCAACCCAACCTAGCAAAGGACGGTGGTGGTGCTATGTGTGTGTGCACGTGTGCGTGTGGGCGTTATATAAGACATTCACTATATAAGATAATACAGCTCAAGCTCTGTTTACAACCTAAAGCATAAAATTTGGCATTAAGGTGGTTTGCTGTGGTTTAGTACAGGGACAATAAGAAGAAGCAAATGTTACATTTTTTAAACATAGAAAATATTTAATTAGACCAAGAATTCCGTGTTTTTAAGAGAATTTTACAAATTACCTAAAGTGCCTTGCACTGAATGGCCAATCTACCCTGAGTAAAAAACAGCTATTTTGAGTAGAAAGCAGCTACTCTGAGTAGTTCTACCTCACTCTGTCATATTCAGTGTTTTTTTTTTTTCCTTCAGGTGATATCTGTAATGACTAATACTGATGGTGAATCAGTATTCAGCCAGACACAGAGTTACATATTTTTAAAAGGTTTATTGAGAGGATGAATAGGCAGGCAAGCAGAAACAGACTTGGCAGATGAGTTATGGCTGAAGGTGCCTGGCAGGCAGGGATGAAGAGGACCAGAAGATGTAGGCAGTCACTGATCCAAACAGGCAATGTGGACCGGGGAACCACCAGAGCAAGCATCTGAGAAACAGGCAGAACTGCAGCATGCAGACTCAGGCAACCTTTAACAGAAGAGTCCAACTGGCTGAGCACACAAGATCTGGTAGAGCCAGGGCACATCAAACTGGACGAGGCGAGAAGAAACATTCTGGCCAGGAAGAGTTGGCTGAAGCAGGTATAAGTAGACCGATGAACGGGTGAGCCGAATTGACTAATTACTGGCAGCAGGTGGAGTTGATGTGAGCTAATTGACTGTTGACTGAAGTGATTGACTAGTGGCTGGTTGCTGAGAGGTGATAGGCTGGAAAAGTCCAGAAAAGTCCAAAGAAAAACAAACAATGACCTAAATTGTGACAGCTATCAATCAGATAACTAAACTCAGCGTCCAATCAACCCTGAGTTAAGCACGAGCACAAGCATTAAAGAACCTCTCATCAATGGAACACAGATAACACGATTCACCATGGCAACAGCAGTATTAAGAAGCCTGGAAGTGCGTATTTTGCAGGGAGTGGAATTAGAAATCTTAATGAAGGTGTATGGAGAATATTTAACCATGACTAACAAAAAGAAATTATATTGTTGCTGCAGAAAAAGTAAGTTGATATGATATCAATGATAACTCTCAATGATATGAGAGTTATTTGACGGAAAATTAAAGCTGTAGTCTCAAAAAACACTTATTCAATGTCACACATTGTTTGACTGCTTTGTAGCAACAGACTGTTATGTGTGGGAGAAAGCCACATTGCTCTAAAGGAAAACAGGCCTTTTATGTGGTTGAAATTTCCTTATTAAACCTTACTTCTTGTTTGTCAGCAATAATTCAATCAACATTGTAATTCCATTGATTATTCTAAAATAATATTCTTAAATAAATTATTATGCATTTAAAATGTAAGCTGTCTAAAGTTTGAGCCTAGGAGTTAATTGTCATTGTGTTTTAGAAATATTTAAAGCTAAAGTAAAACTAAATAGTGACAGTAAACAAGAATTTGTATGCCATCATAACTAATATGTTGACACAACAGTGTGGGTTACAAATGCTCTCTGGACAACACAAGTGTAAATACTTAAGCCACCATTGTCTAAAGAGCAACAAATATTGTCTATTTGTGAAGAGCCTGACCAACACGTTTTCAATGCAAAACAAGAGGGGTTTTAATAACACAGTGTTTGCTGTGGATCACCTCTGGTTCTTGGGCACCGCCCTTTCTGTACTTCCTGTAGTGACTCAAGAAGCACAACGTTCCACTGGACCCGCAAAGCATCTTCTACACGACCATCATTAAGTTTGTCCTGTGCTCATCAGTCAGTGTGGTTTGGCTTATTCACAAAACAAGACAGGTCCAGACTGCAACAAACAATTAGGTCTGTAGAGAAAATCTAGGGGCTGACCTTCCAGCCATTCAGGACTTGTAGAAATCTAGGGTCAGGATAAGGTCAACCAACATCGCTGCAGACCCCATACATCCTACATACAGTTTTGTGTAGACATTTACCTCCAGGTCGGAGGGTAACTCAGGGGCAATAAACACCTTGCAGCTTGAGTAATCAGCTACTCATACAAAATGTGTATATCGGCGCTAATACCGCTCACAACCTCCCTTTTTCTTATTTCTTTACATATTACAAAAAGCTGAACGCTGTAACCAGAGTGAAACTAAACTCCTTGATCGTACACACAATCATGGCCAAATAAAGCTGATTCCAAAAAATTTTACCATGTGGATTATTAATAAAATGTGTCAGGTGTACAAGTAGGTCTTTCTTTTGTATACCGCCCACATTTAGATTAAATCAGTCTGTCTTTACTTAACAGATACCGTAGGTACTCCAAGCTATTATAGTTGCTGTGATTCAAACCTAACTAAAGAAACCTTCTCGATTAAGACAATTAAATGTGCATATGGTATTCTAATTTCTTATCTAAAATTATAGAAAAATATGTGCTGCTAACCATTCATAAAAGCATTTGCACTGCAATAATTTTAGTCCATAAATTTGATATTTCCAGGAATTACTTTGCCATTCCTTACTATCTGGAAGTTCTAAAATGTATAAAAAAGACTTCAGCTGAAATGTTGCTGCAAGATTCAATTCAGTTCAAAAATAATATATGAATCCCAAAGGAAAATTAAATGCTGGTGTAATTTATAGTGGTTTCTTCAACAAGTTGTTGTTAGATGGTGATCACTGCATGCAGGAAGGATCTCCTGTAGCGGTTTTTGTTACAGCAGATCTGGAGAAGCCTCTGACTGAAGACACAGTTGTTGTACAACAGTATGATGAAGAAGATGCTCAATGTTGTCCATAATGTTTTTGATTTTATGAAGAATCCATCTTTGCACAATGCTCTCCAGAGGTTCTAGAAGGATCCCAAGAACAGAGCTGGCCTTCTTTATCAATTTGTTGAGCTTCTTAATGTCAGTTGCTCTGATGCTGCTACTACAACAGATGATGGTAGAGGAGATTACACTATTCACAACAGACTTATAGAAGAACTGCAGCATCTTGCTGCAAACCCTGAAGGACCTTGAGCTTCCTCAGGAAGTACAGTCCCCTCTGTCATATTTTTCTTCAGTTCTTCTTCCTCTATATTGGCTTCCTCCCTGTAAAATCCAGAATGGAGTTAAACATTTTATTTGACTAATAAAGGTGACTGAATAGTTAGGCCATCTTATATTAAATATTTGATTGTTCTAGATTCTACATAACTAGTTGTGCTTTGGAGCTGTTTATGGTGCCTTGAGATGACAATAGTTTAGAACTTCCTTTACTTAAATTCAAATATGAATTAAACACTTGGGAATACAAATATTTGAAGAATATTTAAACAAATCTGAGTATGATTAAAAGTAATCAAGTCCTGCAGCCTCCTTATTTTATTCCCTAGCATACCTTGAGCTCACAATCAAACAAGATTTGTTGCAAACATTTTGCAACAAATCTTGGGTCGAATCCAGGGTCGAATTCAACAGGTCTCCCAATGGATTCTTGCAAACCTGTCCAAACCAATGAAAGATCAGAGCTGCACGACTCCACGGATTGATGTTAAATGATCACATACTCGGGGAATGTCTTTACTGCATCTCAAGCAAGGTTTCTTATGTCACCTGTGTGTCATTTCTGAAGTCTAGTGTAAATTTGAGTCGGGAGATGAAACTTGGATGGGACAAACAAGCATAATGATTTAGAGTTATTCTTGAAAAGTCACACATATTTTATTTTTTTAACACAACAAGCTAAATAAACTAAAATAAATAATATTATGTTGAGGGACAATTAAATCAAACTCGACCTGATGACTATTTCAGACTTTTTCTTTCTTCTGCATTTCTGTTATTATTTTGTTTCTCTTCTGTTTCAGGTTATTTAGTATTTCACTCTCGCTTTCATTAGTATTGTCCTTTTTCATATGTCTGGTTATTTTCTATGTAATTGTGTATTTCTTAAGGCATTTTGTTGAAATATTCTTGTTTAAAACAAGCTAGTGTTCTTGTTCAGATTGGCAGTTGACAAAAGAAGTTATTCTAATCACCCCACAGACTGCTTTGTTTCATGGAGGTGAGTTGTAGTTTATGTATCATCAGTGTTTTGTTTGTTTTCATCATACGTTTGACCTTTCAGTTATCAGGGTGCTGTGACTTTCACTGAGGACAGCTCCAGTCTTTTGACATCAGAACATTGATGGACCGGTCTACAATATATTTGCAGGCAACTTGTATTTTTCTTGTGTGAAAAAACTTGACTAAAAATAATGGAGCACTGACGGTAATCATTATGTTTCAATTACAACAGCTTGTGTGTATTGATTTGGGAAGTGGAGAGACAGCTGAAGGAAGAATAGATTTGAACTGGTCTGCGATGCTGGTGGTAGATAGAGAGGATAGAGATGGAGGTGGAAAGCTATCATGCTAAACAGAAACAAGTTAGTTAATTTTGTCATAAATGTAATCGAGTGGCTCTTGAGCCTTAACTGAAGTCAATCCTCTTGCCTGCAGAGGGACTTTTTATGCTTGCGCCATAATAGCTAAACATTTGTGAGAATGCTTTACCTAATATTGGGGTGACTGCGGCTCAGTGGATAGAGTAGCAGAGTGGTTATTCTGACTAAATGTACCTACAAAATACTGCAAAGTGTAGCTTGTTGTACATGTGGAAACATGTCAGAGTGCACTGATGTGTATCATGGGTTAAAACTGAACTTTTACAAGCAAATACATATATTTGCAAAAAGGTTTCTTTATAAGAACTGGGTTAAACGAATAAGTCCTTGATCCAGGAACCATAAATATGTGGCCATAATGCTACCAAGTTAGTTCTGCTCCTCAGTAAAGAGGGACAGAAGAGAGTAGATTCAGTGTTTGAATGTGGTTTAGTGTTTCAGGAAGAACTGGTGGAGAAACATCGAGCTCATGTGTCACACCAGTCTTTCAGAACAGTGTTAGCCTATTAGGACCTAGTTGACCCATGGCGGGAGGCAGCTCACATTCCCTCAAAACACTGCAATGCAATAACCAAGCTCAGGTCAGAGAGATGTTGATTTCAAAGTCTCACTAACAGAGTTCAAAGAGAGGTGACAAAATCAGAAAATTTGTCATGATTTGTTTTCTAACAAAGTAAATAACTTGATTAAATCAGGTCATTTTTATTTAATCTCATACGGCAGAATTTTGTCATTATTTAAGTTCTGAGAACAGTTATCCTCTAAACTTAGTAACGGTTTAGTTTATTTATACAGTTCCTTATCACAATACATGTCATCTCATGGCACTTATACCAACAAAAAGTTAATTCAGTCCAAACATGCAAATGATTTTCAAGTCAGATTCCATACATCCCAAATTAATCCCAGTTATGAAATAGTGCAGTCAAGTGTAGTTTTTTATTCCAATTGGTAAAAAAAAAAAAAAAAAAAAAAATTCTATGTAAGGGAACCTAGTAGATTTCATTAAGTAGCCACAGTGGACTGTCACTTGCATTGTGTTGTTAACTTTGCAGCAATTCCTGATATTGAGCATGCATGTAGCATAGGAAGGACACTCCCCTTGAACAGGAAGAAACCTCCAGCAGAACCAGGTTCAGTGTGAACAGTCATCTGCTACTATCGGAATGGGTTGCAGAAATCAAAGCATACACAAAAAAGAACATAGAAGCACTGATCTAGGAGTCCCTTATATGTGGGAGAAAAGTAAAAATAACAATAACCATATTAACTCATTTAGTGGCTTCATCTAGGAGGGAAACACAGTTAAGCAGATAAACTAAAAGTCTGTTTTCAAGTACATATAAAGAAAAACAGCACATACAATTAGTCCCTGAAATACCTCAGAGAGACAAGGTTAAACACTGAAAGACAGAGCCAACTGTATAATCTATAGAAGGAGTACATGAAGATTGGCAGTAGTAGCTCAGCTGATGGCCCCCTCAAGGACAGACAGGTAAACAGAAAGCTAGGCCAGATGTTGCAACTATGAAGAGGAAAAAAAACAGGGGGAAAGTATAACGTTAAATGTTGAAATGATAGCAAATAATGCAAAATAATGCATTTATTGCATTTAAACCATCCCCTTGGGATGGGATCTCATCGGGATGGTTTAAATGCAGAGAACAAAGTTCATTGGAATGTATGTTGCAATGACAATAAATATGATTGTTACTATAAACTTGGAAAGTGGCAGGGTGAGGGGTAATAGCTGTTGTGTCCTCCAGCAGTCTAAGCCGATGGCAGCCTACCGACAATGATAGCCCAGGATAACGTGGGACACTCTAACTGAACTTTATTAAATACGAAACTTGTAAGCTTTGTCCTAAAAGCGGACAGGGTGTCTGATTGTCTGAGAGTTTACTCTTCTTCTGAAACCGCCAGGTGGTAATTGCAGATGGCCATTCTCACTGAGCCTGGTTCTGCCGAAGGTCTCTTCCTGTAAAGGGGGAATTTTCCTCTCCAATGTCGCTACATGTATGCTTGGTCTGAGGGATTACTGCAAAGCCAACGACACAATGCAAAGCAACTGTAGCTACATGATAATTTGGGAGAAATGAATGCTGCAAGACAATGACTCGATACAATCTGCTGGGTTTCCTTAAATAGAAAACTTTTAACCAATCTGTCTGCATGATTTGATTGAATTGACTTTGTAAGGTGTCTTGAGATGACATGACATTACAGATATGCCAGTAGTCTACTATACTAACTGAAGTAATCAGAACCTCTGGATAAATGCAACAGCAATTTAGTCTTTTTAATTTTACCAATTGAAAGCATACAGTTAGGCCCAGACATATTTGGACAGTGGCACAATCTTCATGATTTGGGCTCTGAATGCCACCGCATTGGATTGGAAATGAAACAACTACAACAGAATTGAAGTGCAGACTTCATGGTTTAATTGAAGGGGTTGAAGAAAAATATATCATTAAACATGTAGAAATTGTAGTTATTTTTATGCAAACACTCCTCGTTTTAGGCGATCAAAAGTAATTGGACAAATAAACATAACCCTAAGTAAAATGTTACTTTTCAATATTTTGTTGAGAATCCTTTCCAGCGTTTGGTAATGTCCGGAACCCATGGACATCACCAAACGCTGGGTTTGCTCGTTTCAGATGCTTTGCCAGGCCTTTACTGCAGCTGTCTTCAGTTGTTGCTTGTTTGTGGGTCTTTCTGCCTTAAGTTTAGTCTTGAGCAAGTGAACTGCATGCTCAATTGGGTTGAGATGTGATGATTGACTCGGCCAGTGCAGAGTATTCCACTTCCTTTGCTTTGAAAAAACTTCCCTGGGTTGCTTTTACTGTATGTTGTGGATCATTATCCATCTGTAATGTGAAGTGCCTACCAATCAACCCTTTGCTACATTTGACTGAATCTGAGCAGAAAATATATCCATATACACTTCAGAATTCATCTGGCTACTTCTGTCTTTTGCCACATCATCAATAAACACAAGTGACCAAGTGCAATCTGTCCAAAGAATGCTGTTCCAGAACTGGGCTTGCTTCTTCAGGAGTTTTTTGTCAAGTAAATTCTGGCCTTTCTATCTTTGAGACTGATTAATGGTTTGCCCCTTGTTTTGAATCCTTTGTTTTTGCTCTTATGAAGTTTTCTCTACATGGTAACCTTGGGTACTGATACACCAACTTCCTGGAGAGTGTTCTTCACTTGAGTGGATGTTGTGATTTTTTTTTTCCACAAGAGAAAGGATTCTACCGTCATCCACCAGTATTGTCTTCTGTGGGTGTCCAGGACTCTTTGAGTTCCCAAGCTCACCAGTGCACTCTTTTCTTAGAATGTACCAAACTGTTGACTTGGCCACTCCTAACATTGCTGCTGTCTTTCTGATTTATTTATTCTTTTTTTTCAGCCTTAGGATGGTCTGTTTCACCTCCATTGAGAGCTCTTTTGACAGCATGTTGCATGTTCATAGCAACAGCTTCCAAATACAAGCACCAAACCTGGAATCAACTGCAGATCTTTTAACTGCTTAATTGATGACAAATTAACGAGGGAAGAGTCCATGCAGCCTTATTATTTATTTTACAGTCTTCTGAGCCGATTGTCCAATTACTTTTGGTCCCTTAAGAAAGAGATGGTTGTGAGCGGTAATTCCTAAACCCTTGCTCCAATTTGAATATGAATACTCCCAAATTACAGCTGAGAGTCTGCACTTTAAGACCATATTGATTATATAATTGTATCCTGAATATGTTTTCATAAACGGCTAATGTATACATATATATAATATAACAAAACTTGTGTCACTGTCCAAATATTACTGGGCCTGACTCTGTATATATATATATATATATATATATATATATATATATATATATATATATATATATATATATATATATAATTGAAGTATTTCATTTTATCATAGATACCCTTCAGCAGTGAGTAATGGAACCTAAAACGTCTGATTTTTAAGTAATTAATTAGCATTTTATTGCATGACATAAGTATTCAATGCATCAGAAAAACAAACAAAACAATAAAACAAAACGTATTATTTGGTACATAAGCCTTTGACTACAATTACAGATATCAGACATATTCTGTGGTTCTTGACCAGGTTTGAATGCACTGCAGCTGGGATTTTTGTACGGCTCCTCCATACAAATCTTCTCCAGATCCTTCAGGTTTAGGAGCTTTCACTGGGCAGTACGGACTTTTGGCTCCCATTTCAGATTTTCGATTGGGTTCAGGTCTGGAGACTGGCTAGGCCACTCCAGGATTTTGAGATGCTTCTTACAGAGCCACTCCTTAGTTGACCTGGCTGTGTGCTTCAGGTTGTTGTCGCAGTTCTGGGCTGATCCCTCACCTTCATCATAGACCAGTGCTGCCCCATAAGGCAAGATCTTGCATGCAGCCCAACATTTTGGAAATGTTGCCACGTCAGTTTACCAATTCAGTCAAGCTAATGGCAGTTGGCCTAGGGAACCGCTGAAATCAAAGTGCTGCAGAAAAAAAAGGAAGTTGGACCCATATTTACTTCCGCGTTCGAAAAAAAAAGGTGGATAAACAATGGCTGAAGGAAATGCCCCGACACGTAATTTCCTGTAGATTGTCCACTTACAGCGAACAGTTACCTATTCGAGTGTTAATTATTTGCTAGAGAAATAATTTAATTAATAAAATCAAGTGTCCTAAAGGCACTTGATTTCTCCCAATCTCCCTCAATAAAAGGGAGATTGACCCTTTTCTTGAGCTTCTTCTATTTTCTTATAATTGCACAAACAGTTGTTGTCTTTTCACTAAGCTGCTTGCCTATTTTCGTGCACCCTATCCCAGCCATGTGCAGGTCAACTATTTTATCCCTGAAGTCCTTTCACATCTGTTGTGCCATTACGCGCTGTTTTAAGATATTTAATGTTTAATAAATAACTCTCGTCTGTTAGGTAGTGTCTGGTGAATATCAGCCCAAAGAGCTCATATCAGGACAATAGTTGAAAGGGTGATTTAAGCACTGGCATTCTTTTAACAGCTAATTCTGCACACATGGAAAGAAAGGGTGACAACTTCTCTTCAAGTTCAAGAATTTATTAACAAAATTAAAATGAACATCCAGTGAACACTACTATAGAATGCTGTTTATCTGAATTAGCACTATATTTCAATCAACAAATCGTCTCTACTAGGCTAGTGAAACTTAACTAAACTACTAAGCAAAATTAAGATAAAAAGAAGCTAGGGAACTATATACACTCAAAAGAAACAAAAGGACAATTTAAATAGTTGAAATCCATTATCAGAATGATTCAGTGAATCTGGTAAACTGCAGATCCAAGTTAGAGAACCAAAGTTCATCTTAAAGAATGTGGAATAAGATCAAATCAGCTTGAATAATTTAGAACATTTGATATGTGTTTCAACCCATTTACAATGCAAGTCCCGATTTAAACAAAACATTATTTGAGAAAATAATATTTTTAAGAATGATTTTGTTATGATTTAGGTTTTTATTTGTTTTGGACTTTTTCCATCAGCCTGTCACCTCTCAGCCACCATCCACTATCCAATCAGCTCAGCCACCAGTCAATTAGCCCACATCAACTCCACCTGCTACCAGTAATTACATCACCTGTGCACCTATCTACTTATACCTGGTTCAGCCAACTCTTCCTTGCCAGAATGTCTCTTCACATCCATTCTTGTCCAGTGTGATGTGCCCTGCATCTACCAGATCCTGTGTGCTAAAAGTAAAAGTTGCCTGTGTCTGCATTCTACAGAGGTCTGCCTGTTGCCCCGTGAATCCCAGCTGCTTGCTCTGCCCGTTCTGGTGTTTCCCCGGTCCACATTGCTGTTCTAGTCTTTCACTACCTGCATCCTCTGGTCTCCTGCTCATCCCTGCCTGCCTGCATCATCAGCCATAATCCATCTGTTCAAGTCTGATTCTGCTTGTCTGCCTCACCCGCCACATTTCATCCCTCAAAATAAACCTTTTAAAGAAACGTAACTCTGTGTCCGGCTGAATATCGGGTTCACCAGTACTAGTCATTACAGATTTGCTCAGTGAAAATAAATGCCTTTAGGACACTTGATTTTATTAATTAAATTATTTCTCTAGCAAATAATTAACACTCGAATAGGTAACTGTTCGCTGTAAGTGGACAATCTACAGGAAATGACGTGTCGGGGCATTTCCTTCAGCCATTGTTTATCCACCTTTTTTTTTCGAACGCGGAAGTAAATATGGGTCCAACTTCCTTTTTTTTCTGCAGCACTTTGATTTCAGCGGTTCCCTAGGCCAACTGCCATTAGCTTGACTGAATTGGTAAACTGACGTGGCAACATTTCCAAAAATTGCAGATCAATCGAAGTGGCAAGTGAGAGCCACCATAGACATTATATACGTAGATGCCCCATTGGGCGCAGGTTTGCACGTCGACGTCACCGCTATATTGTATGTGGCAGAAAGTAGTGAATGTCTATGTTCCCTGTATATATGTTTTAAGTATTCAGATAGAAAGATATAGATGGAGCTTATATATACGTGTATAAAAAATATAGAGAGATTATTTCATAGACATTGGCAGCCAGATTGGCCTTTGATCGATGTTTTGATCGATGTGCATATATAGATTTTGAAGTATTCTAAATAAATAGGTGTGTGCTTATATATAATTATATGTCCAGATTATAAATGTATATATATATATATATATATATATATATATATATATATATATATATATATATATATATATATATGTCATATACACATTCCCCGAAAGTTTGAATGTGTCCTGCACCACAAATAATTAAATGGTCTACAAATATGCCATAAGTGAAATGTTTAAACTTAGCAATGTTTTATCATTATAAAAGTGAAATGTAATTGTCATGGTTTTTAAGTGTTTGGCCCACATGCAGACACAGACGGAAGCAGGAAGAGTTTTAAGATGTTTATTTAGGCTCAACAAAGGGGAAGCACACGATGTGTGCAGTAAACGAGGTCACACCTGGAACGACTGCGGGAAGAAAGAGGATATTTTACTGAGGAACGAACCAGGGGCAAATCTTCTAGAAGTTGCGCCGCTTACCATTTGGATGGGGGGACCTATCCAGGGGAGGGGAAGGAAAAAGGAACTCTGTGATCGTAACTCTCAGATGGGAGGTGGTGGCTGAGTGACAGGTGGACTGGCCGATGTAATACAGGCGGGGGGCCCGAACAGCACCACTGCGGCGGCAAGCAGGAGGAGCAACTGGAAGAACCTGAGTGTGACTGTTCTCATGCCCGGCTTGCAGTGGCGGCTGGCCCATAGGGGGCGCTCGGGCGCTGCCCTCCCTAGATGTGGAGGGGAAAAGTCAAAATATACATAGATTTTAAAAGTAATAATAATGTCACTTTTTACTTAATAGTACGTGGCTACATGTAATAAGAATTATTAAAAGACTTCTACTAATTGACTCTCATTTAACAGTGCATTTCCACCAACAGAACGTATCATTTCTCTTCTACACTTTTGGGGCTGTGACTCAAGGAGCCCTACAAGTGTAGCGAAATAACCAATCGTATACTGTTGCTAGGGAAGATTTATAAATATTTGGCCAATCAGCATCGCCAAAATGAATGGGTTTGGGGCTCCTGGAGTAGTAGCCCTAGCTGCACAGTGATAGGTGCACTTCACGCGTGACGTCACGAGCTACATCCGCGCTGCATCCGGGTCCCGCTGGTAGACAAAAGCAGTACTGTTCTCTTTCATAGCATTCGTTTCGTGTCTCACATTGGGAACGCCTTCAGCGTGACCTCATCAGAAGCTCCTTTTACATTACGCCAGCCAGGATTGGCTGGAAAATAAGCGTGTCACAGAGGGCAGGGTCCCTCCCCCCCTATATAAGGGGCTGACACTGCACTGACAGTTATTCAAAAACCTCTTCTCGCAACGAGCAGAAGTTCCTAATTAGCTCTCTCTATACTGTCCCGCTTTTTCTTGGAGCCTAGCTTAACTGTCCGTAGATCCGTGTGCAAGCTCGATCGCTGGGCGCTTTGCTCTGAGTTGGGTTCGGTATCACGGTGAAGCTATCCTGGTAGAAATACCATTACGCGAGTAGCAATACTCAAAGTCAACTACCGCCTCACGGTTGTACGTTGATCGGTTCAGAGTAGCAATACTCTCGAGCTACACCCCGGGTGGCCGAAACGCTGTCCCCATCCTAGCCACGCCTGGCTAGCCTAGCTGTCAAAAGCTAATTTTTGTGTAGCCTCACAACAAATCTCCCTGAAATAATGGAGACCGTTAAATCCCCTGCGAAAGCGGAGGTGAGCCCAAAGGGACGGACTTGCCCGTGTGGCAATTAAATTTCGAGCTGGGATACCCACCTTTCATGTGTGGTATGTCTGGGTCTGAAACACACCCAGGCAGCCCTCGAGTCCACGGAGGAGTGCTCGCACTGTAGCCGGTTCTCCCTGAAGGTTCTCCGTCGCCGCTTGCCTCGTCAATCGACGATGTCCGCTAATGACCCGGTGATGGCTTCTACAGCATCCGCTCAAGAACCAGCCGACCAGGCTGGTCCTCTTTCCACCGATCCAGAAGCCGGACCAAGCTGGGGAGAAATCCTCGATGCCGTGGACCCACTTCCACAGGGAATGCCCGAGCTCGGTCTCACTTCAAGCCAGCTCGGCTTGCTGCCTGAAGGGGACAAGGAGCTCTCTGACTGGGAGTCAGAGCTGCCCTTCTCGGACAACGATGAGGACTATGACCCATCTCCCACGCCCCCGGTGCGGGTTACAAAACCCGCTCCCGTGGGCTCTGGCCAACCTGGTCATGACGGGTCCTCATCGGAGCTGGATTTTGACTTGCACGACATGTGCAAACGCACCGCTGCAAAGCTTGAAATCCAGTGGCCAGATGTCCAATCTGAAGCTCCCCGCTCCCGTTTCAACGGAAAAAGGCTGCCGAAGACCCGCAAAACGACCAAACAGCTACTACCAATTTTCCCGGAGCTCCTGGAAGAATTGGCCGTCTCCTGGCGCAGCAAGCCATTTAAGGAGAAGCACCCAGTGGCCAGCAGTTCGGTCCTGGATTGCGAAGGGATGGAAAATAGCGGCCTCCGCCAAATACCACCCGTCGAGCCGGCCGTCGCAACGCACCTGCACCCGAAGACCTCCATGTCAGCCGGAGGCCCCGCCCTTCCGTCAAGAGCGGACCGCTTTCAGTCGAGCCTGACTGATAAGTCCTACAGGGCAGCCGCGCTCTCAGTCCGCGCTCTGAATGCGTCGTCTCTGCTGATGGCCTATCAAGCAGAGTTGGAAGAGCAAATGACCGCCACTCCAGACGCTGCGCTTTGGGAGGAGGTGTGCGTCATAACCGATCACTGCCTGCAGCTTCATAAGGTAGCGATCCAGGCGATGGGCAGATCCATGGGACTCATGGTTCTGCAGGAGAGAGCCAGGTGGCTGAACCTCACAACTCTGGCGACTAAGGAGAAGGAGGACCTCCTGGACACACCCATATCACCCCAAGGGCTGTTCGGAGAGGCGGTAACCTCGATGCAAAAGAGGTGGGAGGAGAAGAAAAGGGACGACGAAGCCCTAAAGCTGTGCCTTCCCAGACGCACGTTTGCCACTGGGACTGCGGCCCTGGCCCCCCAGCGCCAGACCTTTGCCCAGGCAGCAGCCTGCTTTCCTCCTGCTTTCAGGATCCCAAAGCTCCCAAAGGCTCAAGGAGCTTCGCAAGGCGCGCAGAAGACGCCTGCCCCCAAGGCTCACTGGCAGAAAAAGCCTGAAGGTCCTCGCACAAACCAACCACCCCCCACCTCCACCACGGTGGTGAGGAGGAGGAAGCGACCGGCCTAACACCTGCCCTGGATGGAAAGAGCGAGCAGGGGTCGCTCTCCTCCGTGGCTCCGTTCCTGAGCCTGTTCAAAGAGTTCAGCCTGACACAGCGTATGGCCGAGGGGACGTTCCATCCCGCTCATCACGCCAAGAAGTCCAAAGACTCTGTTCAGGGCAGGGGTATCCAGAGCGAACCCCAATTATGTGTCACAAGCACATCTTCATGTTCCGAAAAAATAAATGCTTGCAGACTGGCGCATCCAGGTCTAGAACCAAGGGCGCAGTCAAAAATATTGTAAAACAAACACAAAATTTCACTTGGGGATCTGGTCCCTTCCTTTTCGGAGGAAGTGAGACGCATCCCCAACGTGAACAGCCCTGCGGCGCACCAGACGCCTCGCGCATGCGCAGTGCAGTACGGGGTTGTTTACGACCCTACACCCAAAGAGGGCGCTCTCGGCTCGCTATCAGACTGGCCAGTCAGCCAGCTGACAGTGAAAATCCACCGTTGGGCGAAATGCACAAATTCAGAGTGGGTGTTAAGAACTCTCAGGAGGGGATACAGACTGCAATTCACTGCAGTTCCCCCAGGGTTCAGAGGAATAATTCAGTCACGGGCAGAGGGACAAGCCGCTCGGTTCCTGCAGGACGAGATTTTCTCGTTATTGGAAAAGAGAGCGATACGGCTGGTACAACCAGAACACAGCAGCGAAGGTTTTTATTCACGTTTTTTCCTCGTGCCGAAGAAAGGCGGCCGAGGAATGCGTGCAATTTTAGACCTCAGAGCGTTGAACAAGCATCTGAGAAAATACAAATTCAAGATGCTGACACATGCTTCTCTGCTACGCTTCCTGCGTCCAGGCGATTGGTTTACATCTATCGACCTCAAGGATGCTTATTTTCACATCCCCATTTACCCTCCACACAGAAAATACCTCAGATTTGCTTTTCAAGGGAATTCTTACGAATACCTTGTCCTCCCTTTCGGACTCTCTCTGAGCCCGAGGGTGTTTGTGAAGTGCACAGAGGCAGCGGTGGGTCCGCTCAGGAGGCGGGGAATACGTGTGGCAACTTACATAGACGACTGGCTGATTGCCTCGTCGTCCCACCAGGAAGCCACACAACACACAGCTGTGATAAAACAGCACTTGATGGATCTGGGTTTCAAAATAAACCCGGAAAAGAGTTCTCTGCTGCCCTCTCAGAGAACATCCTTCATAGGTCTCTCTCTGAACTCAATCCATGCCAGAGTAAGCCTAATGGAGGACAGGGTGAAAGCAATGGTCAACTGTCTGTCCAGGTTTCAAAGAGGAAACCTGGTATCATTCAGACTCTGCAGAAGACTGTTGGGACTGATGGCCGCAGCATTAGTGGTAATCCCTCTGGGACATCTCCACATGAGAGGAATCCAGCGATGGGTAGCCTCCCAGGGGTTAAAGCCACATACTCCTCAGCGCAGGCTGAGAGTTACTGCAGCCTGCACAGCAGCGCTGCGCCCATGGCGGAACAGAGATGCACTGACTCAGGGGGTCCCAATGGGAGTTGTGCAGAACAGAAAAGTTGTCACAACAGATGCCTCCTTGTCAGGCTGGGGAGGTATATGCGAACACCAAATGGTGAATGGAACCTGGGGTCCAAAGATGCAGTCCGAGCACATAAATTACATGGAGCTCATGGCTGTTCACCTAGCATTAAAAAAAATTTCTTCCCATTCTGAGAGCTCACCATGTGCTGATCAGATCAGACAACACAACAGTGGTGGCTTATATCAACAGGCAGGGGGGACTAAGATCACTGAGGCTCCACCTGCTGGCTCACAAACTAATCATTTGGAGCAGCAGACATTTTCTGTCTCTGAGGGGCACTCATGTCCCGGGAGTGTTGAACTGCGGAGCAGATCTTCTCTCCAGGGGGAATCCCACATACGCAGAGTGGAAGCTCCACCCAGAGGTGGCGAGGATGATTTGGCAGAGGTTCGGTCAACCATCCGTGGATCTTTTTGCTTCTCAAGAGAACAATCAGTGTCCCATGTTCTTCTCCCTGCACGATCGGAACCCACCTCTGGGGGTAGATGCACTAGCCCACCCCTGGCCTTGCACTCTGCTGTATGCGTTTCCCCCAATAGCTCTCATCTCACCTACACTAGCCAGGGTACGAGCAGAAGGTCTGACAATGATCCTCATTGCACCCAATTGGCCAGCGAAACATTGGTTAGCAGAGATAACACAGCTCCTCTGGCAGGAGCCGTGGCCGCTCCCTGCACGCAGGGATCTGCTGTCTCAGGCACGGGGACAGATTTTTCACCCCCACCCAGAAAGAATGGCTCTATGGGCTTGGCCCGTGAGTGGTTTAACCTACAGTCCGTAGGGCTCCCACAAAATATTATCGAGACGATACAGGATGCTAGAGCTCCTGCAACACGTTCTCTGTACGGGTACAAATGGTTGGTTTTTGAAAAATGGTGCTCGGAAACACAAGAAATACCTTTTCAGTGTTCCGTGGCTGTGATTCTAACCTTCCTACAGAACCTGATTGATAAAGGAAAAGCTTTTTCCACTATTAAGGTCTATCTAGCAGCAATTTCAGCCTGCCACGTAGGCTTTGAGGGGAGAACGGTCGGCCAACACCCCTTGGTCTGCCGCTTCATGCGGGGAGCTCGCAGGAAGCTCCCTGTTTCCAGACCCATCGCTCCATCGTGGGATCTACCCCTGGTGTTGGTTGCTCTCACAACCACACCCTTTGAACCAATGGATCAGGTGGAACTAAAGATAGTAGCTCTAAAAACAGCACTTCTAATGGCACTGGTGTCTGCAAAGCGCGTGGGTGAAATTCACGCTTTATCAGTGCATCCATCTTGCATGAAATTCTCTCCGAACGGGACCAAAGTAGTTTTACTTCCCAACCCAGCTTTTGAGCTTTAAGTGTTGGGGTCATACTCTCCCATTGAGTTGATGGCTTTTCATCCTCCCCCTTTTTCATCACAGGAACAAGAGAGGCTACACAGTCTATGTCCTGTGCGAGCTTTACAGATTTATCTGAAGAGAACAAATCAGGTCAGGAAAAGTGACCAGCTGTTTGTCTCCTGGGCTAAAAATCATTATGGAAAGGCTGTTTCAAAACAGCGGCTTGCGCATTGGATAACTGATGCAATTTCTTTGGCATATAGCTCAAAAGGACATCAGCCTCCAGAGGGCCTGCGTGCCCACTCTACTAGGGGTTTAAGCTCTTCATGGGCTCTACTCAAAGGAGTACCCCTGCAGGAGATTTGTGCTGCAGCAAGCTGGGCATCATCTCACACGTTTACTCGGTTTTACAAACTTGATGTCACAGCTCCATCACTGGCTCATTCAGTTCTAAGTGTGACAACAAGCACTAAGTAAAAAAAAAAAAAAAAAAAAGCTATGATGGAGACAGCAGGCACGTAGTGTGGAATCTGCTGAGCAATACGGGAGTTAGAATATTTTTCGTTCCCAATGTGAGACACGAAACGAATGCTATGAAAGAGAACTTTAGGTTACTTTCGTAACCCCAGTTCTCTGAGTAGCATGAGTGAGTGTCTCACCAAACCACCCTCCTTGCTCTAATGTTGCGAGGAAGAGGTGATTGTTTTTGAATAACTGTCAGCGCAGTGTCAGTGACAGTAATTACATTTAATATAAACAAATTGCATAAGTTAATACATTGAATTAATGAAATACTGGATCTTCTTGCCAGTTTATGTACATAACATACACTTTTATTCTTAACGTGTACTTAGAAGAACATTCGCTTGATTAAAATTACATTAGCAAGTGAAAATAGATTTTTTTTTAAATACACATTTAAGTTGGACACCACTTCAGTATGTAAACTTTTAAACTCTGAAAATAAGGATATACAATACTTGAAAAGTTATAAAAAAATGAAAAGTAATTTCAAAATGTAAATCCTCAAGGCGCAAAACAAAGAAAAAGTAAAAGCGGGGATCCAAAACACATTCTTGTGTATTATAACTCCACTGGTTTACAGTAAAATATAACTAATCAGCAGTGCAGAATAGATACCTAGAAAAATAAAATGGTAAAGACAAATGTTTACAAATGAAAGTACAATCAAGGCACTGCAGGGAAAGTTTAAAAAGGTTTACTTTCAATGGTTTTTACTGTTTGTTTTGACTGAGGTTTACGACCTGGAGCTAGCAGGCCAAGCCACCTGCTAGCAGTCTTGAACAAAGTTTTGCTGATGTGTTTGTACGGTTATAACCAGTGTGTGAAGTACCTGTCAATATTTGGGGGGGGGTCCCCATCTCCCAATTGTTGCGCAATACTGATCTAAATTTTCTCAATATGCAGTAGGCCTATAACATTACAATGTCAAAGTCAGCTTTAATGTCAATTCTTCACATTCACCAGACATACAAGGACTTGAGAGGACATTCCTCATTCACCAACAGTGAAACAGATAAAGTGCACAGGCAAAACAGATAAGATCAGTTCCTAATACTAAAATTGAAACATTCAATTTCACAATAAAATGTACAATAATATAAAATATACAATACTTATGCTAGTGCAAAAAGGCAGATGGTAAATGCAGCAGAAAACTAATTATTATTATTATTACTATTTCCAATTATGTAAGATATATTTGTAACAGTAGCAGTGCAAATGAACAGTAAAGTAGTGCAGGAGACAGTTTGTCCGGAGTGATTTTTTTTTGAGGGGGGGGGAGGGGGGTGGGGGGGTGGGTCAGCTTCCTGACAGCCTGGATGATGTGGCTATGGGGAGAGAGTTTAGCTTCCTGACAGCTTGGTGGATGAAGCTTTTTGTGAATCTGGTGGAGCGGACAAGAGCCTGAACAGACAGTCAGTCTATTACATGACAATACACACAAGCACAAAGTCTGTCTGTCTGTGTCTCTCTCTCTGTCTGTCTCTCTGTCTGTCTCTCTCTTTCACACACACACACACACACACACACACACACACACACACACACACACACACACACACACACACACACACACACACACACACACACACACACACACACACATCACTCTATAATTCCAACTTCTTGTGTTTGCCGTCCTGGTTTCCGGGAAGAAGAGAGGCGATGTCCTGCTTTAATCCAGCTTCTGACGAATGGAACTGGGTCGAATTTGTCCAGATGAGGTCCGTTGAGGTCCACAAACAGGAGTGAAGACATGCTGTTTTTGCGCAATCTGTTCCGCGTCTGGTTGCCGTGTTATTAACTGCGAAAAGCCTTATTCACACTCAGCTGAAGTGGGGAGATACGTGCGACTTGCTATGCACAGTCTTTCCAATATTTTCCCCGGTGCAGTGCCCTGTAGTTTCCAGTCTCGAAACTGCTCCACGACCTCCCTGGTTGGTTCTCCAAGCGCTTTCGCAAGGCTGTGTACTTCTGGTTCGCCATGCAAAATCAGGTCCTCTTGCTCTCCTGGCCAAAAACGCTTCTCAAGAGCTTTGAGCATCAGCGCCAAATTTGACTCCGGTAATCGCTTAGTTAGAGGATGTCTTTCATGACAGCCAAATCTTCCACAAATCCTGAGTTAGCAAGGTGCTTCAGAAGTCCCTTGTATTTTTGCCTCTCAAGATCAATGCATGATATGTCCTCACTGGCTGTTTTGAAATGGAGTGCTAGTGCGGGGAAATCTTTCCATACTGCTTTTACTGTTTTAAAGCTGCTGGCAACCCATCTGATGGTAAAGATTTGACCTATTTTCAGTATTTCCATGTCAAGCTCGGCCGCTGGTTCTCTAAGCAATCTGGTGTTCCTGGTTGACTGATTGTAGAGTGAGTATAACTTTGAAATAAAGAACTCAAACTGATTAGTGCCAGCCACTTCTTTAACAGCATCTTTGACAGTCAGTTCTAATCTATGTGCCACGCAGTAAACAGACTGCACGTTCGGAAACTTTTCTTTGAGTCTAACGACAAGCCCACTGGCTTTTCCTGTGAGCACCGCAGCTCCATCGGTGGCAATGCCTATCAGGTGCATCTTCAAAAAGTCGTCACCCATTCCAGCTTTATGTAGACTCGCCATCATTGAGTTTTAAATATATTCAGCATCGACACCATCTGTAAGTTCCACTAGATCTAGGAAAACATTGTCTACATCCCCCTTACCGCTGACATCACATTTTATGTAGATTATTATGTGACTGATTATTTCTGCGCATGCATGGTCAGATTTGTGGATATTACCAACTTCGACTCCATTAAGCTCCTGCATTGTCATGAGTGGGTTGAGCTTTTTATACGATAGCCTTTCCTTCGGTGTAAGCTGTTCTGAACAAGACTGTGGTTTTCTTGAGTAAATCGGACTTTATATCAATGAAAGTGTTGGGGAGGGTGTCTTTCTTTTTTATCTGGGTTATTTCCACTGACCTTGTGTGGGCCTGGCTGACCCTGTGTTTGTAAATCTTTTTTCGTAGCCTCTTTGCTTCAGAGCTAATAACATCACCGTTGATCCAATCTTCTGCGAGGTGTAAACCCGGTCCCTTTTCTGAGAGTAGCAACGTTTTTGCTTTTCTACATACTAAACACCCCAATTTTCCTGCCTTAATGTCAAGCCAAGGGTTGCGGTCTTTCCATTCGCCCACCTGCTTCGTTGTCCAACCAGCCGGCAAGTCACCTGTGCTAGCAGCAGTAGCAGCTAACGCTACCTCAACACCAGCTGCGTCTTCGGAGCACTCAGCCTCAACTTCAAGTTGTTCTTCTGGGGAGTCACAGGGTGGGATAGGATCCTCCGTTTTGGTGACAAGTAGGCCCATCTCTTCTTCTCTGAGTGCCACCTTTTTGGATGTGAATCCAAAGTGTGCGAGTGATACACTCTGATTTAGCTTTCGCTTGCTAGCCATTTTTAGTATTAATTGTTGTCAACGTTACATCTTTCTTCTGTTTGGCGGGCACATGGCTAATTTGCATACGCAAACAGGATTGGCTGGCTCAAAAACAGAACATATTTGTGAATAAATGTTTTGAATTGTAAATACTGGACATGTTGAGCTTAAAAAAATTTTAGTGACCATTAATGACAAAAAATATTTCATTTAAATTTTTTTGACACAATTTAAGACCCCCTTTAAATTTTGCTTTTTTTTTTTTTTACAATAAAACTATTTACATGCACAAATCAAGCTGAGCACTATGGCGAAAGGTGATTGCTCCACTTGTGAAAGTAAATTCTGTCGAGCTCTATTTGGCATTAAAACATCAATTGTTATTGCCACATTGCTAGACAGGACACTGGAAAAAAAATTAAAATAAAATAATTTTTTTTGCTTTTGAGGCTTTTCTGGGGGTCTCATGGGTTAATGGGGGGGGGGGGGGGGATCGAGCCCCCCCGGACCCACCCCGTATTTCGCACTCTGGTTACAACCCTTTATTTCCATAAGGGTTTTACAGATCGATGGGATATTAATGTTCGTCTGGTTCACTCATTTCGACCACATAGAGCTTAAAAGACTTCTAAATTAGCACCAAATGTGTGCTTTTAGCATGGATGTCTTTAGGCATACCCCCCCCCCCCCAAAAAAAAAACAACCGTCCAGAGGTGGGGTGCTGAAACTCTGCATGTGTTGGATGTCCGTGAGAGGTGAAAACTTTCATCTACCTTTTCCTGAGCTGAACAGTTGCTGTAAAAGCTGCACTTCATGGTGGACATTAGTGATGCCCAGACCGAACTGAAACTCAAGAGACGCTGCAGATTGACCACTGGTCGGGTCAAGACATTTTTCGAATTAATTGCGGGTCGGGTCAGTGCAACATGATTACTCAGGATAAGACAATCTATTCAAACTACAATGTATTCACAGAAAAAACTTTGTAGTTTTAGCATAAAACATGTATTAGACTGAAATTGACAAAAGTTTTATACCAGGGTTGTCAAAAGTGTGGTCCAGGGACCATTTGTGGCCCCTGGATCTATTTTGAATGGTCTCAAACTGAAATTCAAGAATTATTTGGCTCACCAAGGTGGTAAATGCAGTTGGAGACATTTTTAAGTAGAACTTTTTTTTTTTTTTTTACAGAAAATGAAACTCTTCCTACAATAGAAAATGTTAGGTGCAAGATAAAGTATTTGTTTTTTCATGAACTTCATGAACGTCTTTCACTAATGCAAATGCACAAATCCCTTTTTATGTTTTGTGTCTACAACGATTTGACATTTCTTGTGTACAGACAATTTGACAAATTTGTCAAATTAGAATATTTTAATAGTGCAGAGAAAAAAACACAATGTATTTTTTGAGTACTTTTATTTTTTTAGTATAGTCTTTGACCCCTTGACCTTTGACATGACAATTTTGGCCAACGTCAATGCAGATGGGAAGAAAACAATCAACAGTCAACAGTCAAACTCTGTTGATAAAAAGAAAATGACGGACAAATTAATCCAAAGTGCCAGTGGACTTTTCTTGTTTGAAAAGTCCAGTTGTCTTTTGTTTAAGCAGTTAGAATAGTCATGTCCTGGACAACTGAGAATTTGCACCAGTGTATTAACAGTAAATTAGCACAAGGTCACAGGGTCAGTGCTACCACTGCTAAATTGGAAGTAGCTAAGTGGAAAATTTGAAGTAGATACCCTTTACATGCTGATTTGTTATCAGCTAACACAAACAGCAGCACAACCAGCATTTATCCTTCCCACTGGAACATGGAGTGTTGAAATCAGCAGCTGAACTTTGAATCACGGTAAACATTATGGATGTAAATATTGATGGTTCTTTGTAGACATCAAAATATCACATTATTCCTGAGGGCATAATGTGTTAAAGAACAAGTTAGTGTGTTTTCAGAGATTAGAAGGGCAGTGAGGCTTTTTGTCACCATTTCCGGCTCGCTCCCTAAATCTAAACACGGTCTCTCTCTAAACATTAATATAAAAAGGATGGCAAGTATTCAGCTGAGATATCAGCAGAGAAAATGGGAACTGTTGGGAAAGTAACATGGGACATGGTGTCTTTTTACCAAGAAGATTGACTCTTCCAGTGTTGATCCAACTACTCATGTTACCGGTTAGAAACAGATATTGGTTTACAAAAATGTATGAATAAACAGGATTTGTTCTGATGACAAATAAACAATGACGACCTTTCCCACAGTAGAATATTACAAGATTAGAAGAGCTTACATCTATAGCTCTTGTTCATTGTTGACACTGAAAGTGATGACAGCCAGTCAATCTGGAAGAACAAAAAGAAAGCTCTTTGTTCTTAATCGTTTCAGATCATTACATATTTGTTTAGAAGAGCTTTATTACCATAAAAAGTTTTATCTCAAAACCCACAACTATTTAATTAGTCAAGTTGTTTTCGCTGACGAATATTCCTTCATAATATTGAGACATGTACTAAATAAATTCATCATTTCAGTTTTATTAATATCCTGAAGGGAAATTTGATTTGCAACACACATAATAAACACAAAAAGCACCATCATAACTTTGACAATCACTTCCTTAGCACAACACCGTCACAAGTTTCAGGAGAAATCCATTGATCATGATCACATTATCTCTTTGACGCTGCTGCTACATCTTAGCACACAGTAACCCAAAGGCATGGACATAATCCTACACATGGACCACTATGCACTTCACTGAATTACTTATCTTCCGGGAGAACGGTCTTACTCATAACTCTGCTCGAGAACGTTGCCATTAATTAGGAGTGTGACCCAAACTTTCTTCAAGACCAACATGTTCCTAAAAACCCAGGTCCAATTTGGTGATTATCTGAGCATGTCCTGTCATAACAAAACACCTGTCATGATTGTGGCACTCACATTGGTTTGATTCATCACCCTACACACCTGGATAGCTCCGCCTTTCTCTCATCACGATTCACCTTGCTCACCTGTTCCTGTCACTATTTAATCTCCCTCCTAACCGGAGACAAGTGCCAGATTTTTTCGAGCCATTTGGTTAGACAAATCCAGCGTTTTCTCTTGAGTGCCTGACTGCCTGTTTCCTGACCCGATCTGTTTTCTCGTTTTTCTGAGCCTGCCTGACCCCTGCCTGTTTTGCCTAGCCAATCTGTGTACCGACCTGGAACTGGACCTCGACTTCGCCTCGGATTTCCCCTCGGACCTTCCCCGGACCTCTGACCTGGATCTGACCCTGGACTGGACATCGGAACACGACAACTGGACATCCCCTTTGAAACCTCTGCCCACGATCCCGAACGGATCCGAACATTGGCTCGCCCCTCGAGCAACCAGTGACTGTAAAAGGCTTCTCCCCCGAGCTGAACAACCCTCTCCGGCGGGTCCGCCTACCCTCGGTCGCCGGCCCTCCTTTGTTCTCTCCCGTCTCCCGCATTCTAAGAGACCTCCCGGCCAAGGACGCTGAGGACGGTCCCACAGCGCGCAGCTGTCTTTTTCGTTGAAAATAAACAAAACAAAGCACCCTCTGTCTGGTTGAATTCTGGGTCCTTCTGCTCCGACGTGACAACACCATGTCACAATACACAGTTGTGACCAATGTTCCCCCTAATTTTTCATGTGTTTGACTCTGAGCATTCACTGAACCTCTGTGAGTGTAGCAGGTATTGGGTCGGTACAATCACTACTAGCAGTTTATAAATTTTGTTGGGAAAAATTAGTGTAGCTCCCATCTGTAATTAACCAAAAGTGAGACGGAGACACTTTACTGTTTGTGTCCTTCTTCATGTATTGAGGACTGACAAAGCAAGAGCTGCATCAATTTGTCTCATGGGGAGCACTGCTACGCTGTGGTGTAACTCTGTACAACACTTCAATTCAACATACTTTCAACCCCTTTTTCACTTCTGTTAGATTATTAGTAAAACAAAAAATTGTGATCACACTTTCGCATGTGTGTCACATGAGCAACATCACATTGTCATGGTTTTCAGATGTTTCGCCCACATGCAGATACGAACGGGACACGACAGTCAGTTTAAGATGTTTATTAAGAGTGTGCAAACAACAAGGACGATGGCGCAAGTAACGAGACGAGGCCTGAACATCGAGGCGGGGAGACTGCAGAGAGAGAGGGGAGAATATTACACGAGGGCAAGAACCAGGAAATAGCCAGAACGTGCGCCGCTTACCTTTAGCAGGATGGACCTAACCGGGGAAGGGTGTGCCAAGGTAGCTCTATGAGCCTACTCTAGTTGGTGGCTAGTGGCTGGAGGACGGCAGGTGTTTGCTGGCGAAGGATCCGGAGCGAACCTATGCGGAGCCGAGTGACAGATGGATTAACCAGAGAGAAGCGGGAACCATCAGAATCAGGAAGGGGGACCTCAAGCCTGGCTGGGTAACTTCCAGGAAGCAAGAGGGGGAGCGCCAGAGCAAAATCTGAGCCTTGTGATTCTGGAGGTGAATTCTTCGGACGGAGTGTCAAGGCAGGTAAGTGCTACAGCACCAAGCTGTGACAAAACAGGAGATCCAAAATTAGTCCAAAATCCAAAAGTAAAGACTTACAAACAGGTTTCCGAGAACTTGGTCAAAGGCCACGTCGTACCACGACTGGTTTAAGGCTCTGGCGTCTTCCATCTGTCCGAGCTCTGCTTAAGAAGCCAGGGGAAGCCGCCTTCAACGAGCTGCAGGTGTGGGTAACGCCCCCTCAGCCAACTAGAACCACCTGAGGAACAGAGTTAGAGCAAGGCAACACAGAGAACCCTGACACTACCCCCCCTCAACGGCCGCCTCCAGGCGGCCCAGATGAGAAGGTGCTGGGCTGAGCGGACCAAAAGTCCCGAAGCAAGTCCTTGTTGGAGATGGCGGCTGCAGATACCCATGAACGTTCCTCAGGGCTGCAACCTTCCCAATCGACGAGGTACTGATGACCCTTAGCTCGTCGATGGCCGTCCACAACCCTGAGGATGCGAGGATCTTGACTGTCCTGGGAGGGTGGAGGGGGTCCAGAAGGTGGGTACAAGTCACTGTCCAAAACGGGCTTAATTTGCGAGACATGGAAGGTTGGGTTTACTCTTGAGTGGGGTGGCAGACGAAGACGAACAGTGGAAGGGTTGATGATGGCGTCTATCTCGTAAGGTCCAGAGAATCGAGGGGCGAGTTTCTTGGCTGAAGAGTTTGTCAGGACATCTCGCGAGGAGAGCCAAACCCTCTGACCGGGGTGGTACTGGGGGGCTGGTCTCCGGTGTCGGTCGGCGAACCTCTTGCTCTGCTCCACGGCGCGAGTCAGAGCGGTAATGGTGGTCTTCCAGATATCCTGACAGCGGTTGATGTAATCGTTGACTGAGGAGAAGGGAATCATGAGTTCATCGGTAGGCAGGAGTGGGGGTTGATAACCAAGGAAAACTTCAAAAGGAGAGTGACCTGTGGATGCGGAGACGTGTGAATTCAAGGTGTACTCTACCCAGGGCAAAAACATATTCCAGTCTGTGGGTGACGAAGACGTGAGGCAGCGAAGGGTGGTTTCCAACTGTTGGTTCATGCGTTCAGTTTGTCCGTTAGTTTGTGGGTGGTAACCAGAGATGAGGGTGTAGCAGAAGTGTCGCCAGACCTGGGAGACAAACTGGGGACCCCGGTCAGAGAGTATGTCGACGGGTATTCCATGAAGTCGGAAGACGTGTCTTATAAGATGCTGGGCGGTCTGAAAGGCGTTTGGCAGTTTACGGAGGGGGATAAGGTGGCAGAACTTAGAGAAACGATCCACGACGGTTAGGATGGTGGACATGCCTTGGGACGTAGGGAGTCCGGCGATGAAGTCAATAGCTATGTGTGACCATGGACGTCCTTAAACCATGAAGGCCACCAAAAGCGTCATGAGACTTGGGACTGAGTTCTGAAGATACGTGGGTGGGCGGAAAACTTGGAATCGTGGCACCATTGCAGGACGTCAGGGTGGACAGACTGGGGAACATACTTAAGACCCGCGGGACCTGTACCGGGGTCTGGGTCTAATCGCAGAGCCTGGATGATCCTATCTTCAAGGTCCCAATGAAGTGCTCCAACAGAACATGAGGGGGGAAGAATCCGTTCTGGCTCCTTCTCCTGTTCGGGAGGAGCGAACTGACGAGAAAAGGCATCGGGCTTAATGTTTCTTGAACTGGGTCTATAGGTTATTGAGAGGTTGAATCGTGAGAAGAATAATGACCAACGGGCTTGTCGAGAATTGAGGCGACGAGCTGACTGTAGGTATGAGAGGTTCTTATGGTCCGTCCATATAATAATGGGTTGCTCGGAACCCTCAAGCCAGCGCCGCCACTCCTCTAAAGCCAACTTGATCGCTAGCAGTTCATGATCACCAACATCGTAGTTATGCTCGGCTGGGGATAAACGTCGCGAGAAGAAGGCACAGGGATGGAGTCTATTATCTGAGTCTGAAAGTTGTGACAAGACTGCGCCTACCCCAGTGTTAGAGGCATCTATCTCTAAGGTGAACTGTTTAAGTGGGTTTGGATGAATAAGGATGGGCGCTTGGGAGAACCGTGACTTGTGCTGGCTAAAGGCTGCTTCTGCCTCTGGCCCCCAGATGAACGGAACCTTAGTTGAGGTCAGAGCGTGTAGGGGGGAGGCTACTTGGCTGTAGTTCCTGATGAACCTACGATAAAAGTTGGCAAAGCCAAGGAAACACTGAAGCTGTTTCCGAGATTCAGGGATGGGCCAATCCACTACCGCCTTTATCTTTTCTGGGTCGGATCTGACCTGTCCACCCTCTAAAACTATACCGAGGAAAGAAACTGAGGACTGATGGAAATCACATTTTTCAGCTTTAACATATAAACGATTCTCCAATAGTCGTTGCAGGACAAGGCGGACATGTTGTTTATGCTGCTCGAGATTTCTAGAATAAATGAGGATGTCATCTAAGTAGATGTTATGGGAGTTCTGTAATGATTCAGAATGAGGACCCAGTATTCAGCCAGACATTGAGAATGCTTCACAGAGTTTATTGCAGGGACGATGAAGGTGAGTAAGGCAGGTAGACAAAAAATAATCCAAGGCAGAAAACAGAGCTGACAATCCAGGCAAAAAATAAACTGACAGGAACTGGGCAGACTCAAAAACAAGAGAACAGATCAAGGTCAGGTAACATACAAAAATGCAGGAAGCAGCAAAAGAGACAGACTTAAAAAGGCAGGAGAACAAAGGAGAGAGGGAGAGCCAATTAAAGAGACCAGGTGGGAGTAATCAGAAGGAGAAGGAGTGGCTGAAAGACTGACAGGAATAGTGGCAGGGAACAAGACAGGACTAAACTGAAAGCTTGCAGAACCCTGACAGAATAATATAAAACAAAGATCAAAATCAAACCCAAACTATTCCATAATCCAAAAGTAAGACAGAACCTAAAATCATGACAGAACCCCCTCCTTAAGGCCGGATTCCAGACGGCCTAAACAAGACAAACAAGACAGACTAGACCGGGTGGGTGGATGGGGGTTGGAGGGACAGACAGGGTGAACTAACAACTAACTCAAATACTTCAAAATCAGTCTCTAAAACAGAGTCTGGTGGGCGTCCCGGAGGACGGCCCCGGCGAGTCAGGATCTCCGGCGGTCGTCCCGGCGGACGGCCCAGGCGAGACAGGATCTCCGGCGGACGTCCCGGCGGACGGACCAGGTGAGACAGGATCTCCGGCGGTCGTTCCGGCGGACGGCCCAGGCGAGACAGGATCTCCGGCGGTCGTCCCGGCGGACGGCCCAGGCGAGACAGGACTTTAGGAGGCCGGCGGCAGACCAGCACCCTCGGAGCCCAACACCTGTAGAGGGAAAAAACAGCAACTGGCGCCTGACTACAGATGACTAAAGGGGGCGCCTGACTACAGGCGCCTAAAGGGGGCATCTGGCTACAGGCTGCTAAAGGGGGCCCCGGGCTACAGGCTGCTAAAGGGGGCCCCCGGCTACAGGCTGCTAAAGGGGGCCCCCGGCTACAGGCTTCAGGAGGCCCCCGGCTACAGGCTAAGGGGGACGCCGGACTACAGGCCAAAAGGGGTGGCGGCACCTGGCTACTGGCGACTGAGGGGAGAACCTGGCTACAGGCGACTAGAGAGGGGGGCTGGCTACAGGCGACTGGAGAGGGGGCCTGGCTACAGGCGACTGGAGAGGGGGCCTGGCTACAGGCTGTGGATGACAGTGCTTAAAAGCTGCGAGTAGCTGGCACTGGAGACAGTGCCTTAAAGCTGTGAGGAGCTGGCACTGGAGACAGTGCCTTAAAGCTACTGGAGACAGTGCCTTAAAGCTGCAAGGAGCTGGCACTGGAGACAGTGCCTTAAAGCTATGAGGAGCTGGCACTGGAGACAGTGCCTTAAAGCTGCAGGGAGCCGGCACTGGAGACTGTGCTTTAAAGCTGCGGGGAGCCGGCACTGGAGGCTGTGCTTTAAAGCTGCGGGGAGCCGGCACTGGAGGCTGTGCTTTAAAGCTGCGGGGAGCCGGCACTGGAGGCTGTGCTTTAAAGCTGCGGGGAGCCAGCACTGGAGGCTGTGCTTTAAAGCTGCGGGGAGGTGGCACAGGAGACTGAGTCTTTGAGCTGCGGGGAGCCGGCACTGGAGGCTGTGCTTTAAAGCTGCGGGGAGCCGGCACTGGAGGCTGTGCTTTAAAGCTGCGGGGAGCCGGCACTGGAGGCTGTGCTTTAAAGCTGCGGGGAGCCGGCACTGGAAGCTGTGCTTTAAAGCTGCGGGGAGCCAGCACTGGAGGCTGTGCTTTAAAGCTGCGGGGAGCCGGCACTGGAGACTGGACTTTAAAGCTGTGGGGAGCCGGCACAGGAGCTGCGATCGAGGGCGGGTCCTCCAGGGCCCCTTCTTGGTGCTTGGGCGGAAGCGGTTCCTCCTGGAACCCCTCGTAACCCGCTGGCGGCGGACCCTCCAGGGTCTCCTCGGCGCCCGCTGGCGGCGGACCCCCCAGGGTCTCCTCTGCGCCCGCTTGCGGCGGACCCTCCTGGGTCTCCTCGGCGCCCGCTGGCAGCGGATCCTCCTGGGTCTCCTCGGTGCCCGCTGGCGGCGGACCCTCCTGGGCAGGAGCGAGGCGTCAGCCAGACCAACCGCTCGCTGGCGTTTGCGGCGGCGGGACGGCTGCGGCAGAGCGCTCCTCCCTTGGAGGTGGCATCTTGGACCAACACCAGGGGGACAAAACGCCAGTCTGGAACCCTCAAATGAGACCCTCTGCACATTAGCTCTGCTGGGGAAAGAGCTCCAGGACCACAGCAGGCTCATCATAGAAGAAAAAAAAAAGGCAGGGGAAAAAAAAAAAAAAAAGTGAACGTGCTGGTCTGGCGATGGGTCCTATGATTGGCCAGAACGTACTGTAATGATTCAGAATGAGGACCCAGTATTCAGCCAGACATTGAGAATGCTTCACAGAGTTTATTGCAGGGACAATGAAGGTGGGTAAGGCAGGCAGACAAAAAATAATCCAATGCAGAAAACAGAGCTGACAATCCAGGCAAAAAATAAACTGACAGGAACTGGGCAGACTCAAAAACAAGAGAACAGATCAAGGTCAGGTAACATACAAAAATGCAGGAAGCAGCAAAAGAGACAGACTTAAAAAGGCAGGAGAACAAAGGAGAGAGGGAGAGCCAATTAAAGAGACCAGATGGAAGTAATCAGAAGGAGAAGGAGTGGCTGAAAGACTGACAGGAATAGTGGCAGGGAACAAGACAGGACTAAACTGAAAGCTTGCAGAACCCTGACAGAATAATATAAAACAAAGACCAAAATCAAACCCAAACTATTCCATAATCCAAAAGTAAGACAGAACCTAAAATCATGACAAGTTCTGAACAGATACCTGACTTCCCTGAGTTACTGAAGAAGGAGACGTTGGAGTGATACAGTTCCAGCACTTTATTGAGAAACAGAGCAGAGCAATACATGGACAAAGTATTCGCACCGCGCGGCTGCAGCCTGTCTCTGCCCGACCTCGCTTTCGGCTCTCCCTAATACTGCACCATGGCCTTGGCAGGAGACAAAACAAAGACAGCCCATCCTAGACAGTCGTCAGCCATACAGTATTATGCTGCAGCATTCAGCCTTGCACTCAGTAACAGTGGATTACATACACAGACATCTTGTCTCCTGGCTCTGCGTCCGAGAGGCAACAGGTCACTTTGACTGTAGGGCAAAGATTAATACAACATTCCACCCCTTGATCGCATAGAATATGTATATTCTATGTGATCACCTACAAGGTAAAAACAAGATGACCCGTGACATGAACATGCAAGTACAAATCATGTGTGCTGGAACTTCAGTAATGATTAACATGAATGCTTCGGAGAGTTTTAACACACAAGATCAAGGTTTAGCATTTGCCTACAATTTAGGGTTCATCTAATTAAAGTAAGGCCTGTTTTAGGTCCTATGCGCACATTATTTTGTTGTATTAGACTAGGTAAGCTAAAACCTGTATGCTAATTAAGGTCAAATCCGTCTACTCTCACCCCACCCTGAATACCCCCCTACTCCTTTCTCCACTTACCCCTCCGATGGACAATAATCCACCACTCCGAACTTACAACACCAAGAGCAAAGGCAGGAGAGGTTCAGTGCGGGCAAGGGAACACCAGAAAAAACTACCCACAAGAGTAGTAAAACACTGGTAAGCCCCCCACCCCCCCACACACACAGGGAGATCCGCTCTCGGCCAATCTGAGCTGGAAAACCCTTTATTGAATCTAAGTGTTAACATTACCCGCTAATATTGAAGGATCTTTAGAGCCAATCAGATCCCAGGTCCACCTAAGGGAAAATCAATGGTTGCATAAATCAGTGGTCTTTAGTGTGAGAAAACATTCCCTTTTCTTTCAACAGACAGTGAGAACAACTGAGAATCATATAGGGTAAACATTCAAAACTCCAATAACAAAATAAAGTAATTACGCATAACCGAGGTAACACATCAAAACTTAAATCTATGCCTAAATCAAAATCGACATTAGACAAAACAACGAAAAAGGGAAAAATAGAAAACCCCATCTGACATTATGACTGTGGAATAGCCCCTGAAAAAAAGATTGAATCAAATGAATCATTGTCAGGAACATTTAAAGAATTAAAATTCATTTCAAGGAACTGTCAACAAAAAGGAAAAGTATTCCATGTTAGCAGGTAGTATCATTAACATCACAATCATTATTATCATAATCACCATCATCATAATCACTCAGATCAGAAATATCATCATTACTAAGATCAGAACTTTCAACTTCTTGGGCCTGGTTCTCGGGGAAAACACCAGTTTCTGCATCAGGTTGACCTGTAAAGAAGCTAACTGATACTGCAGAAGTTAACATTCATTTAACCAGAGGGATTTAGCAGCCCGACAGAACAACCAGCAGGGCAATGACAACTAGGACTGGGGTGAAAATACGAACCAAAATCGACTGCCATCCACTCCCTGTAAGCCACGCCCATCCGTCATATTCAGCTGAGGGAGAATCAGCTTTAACCATGGAGTTAAATAAATCATGCAGGTGTTGCTGGATAGAGGTTATGTTTGATGAAGAGTCTGGGATATAAGTACAGCACTCTGAGTCAATGACCTTACAGACGCCCCCTTGTGTTGCCAGTAACATGTCCAAAGCCATGCGGTTCTGTAAGGAAGTTAATCTTAGAGCCTTCAATTCCGGGGCGTAGCTTTGAAATCCCTCATCCACTAAATCTGTCAAGTTCTCTAAATCTGCAGCCAGTCTGTTAATGGCTTCAGCATTACTAACAGCACCATACCCAGGAACAATTGCTGAGGCTATCTCGCGTCCCATTGATATCCTGATTCCCCTCTTCCTGCGATTCTGGGCACCCACTGGTACGGATGCAACTATCCTAACAGAGGTAATAAGATAAGCCAAATAACAGGCACCACACCAATTACTTGGGAGATACAGGTAGGAACGATGACCACAAACCCATACCATATTAGTACGACACGGATACCCATCAGGAGATGGAGTATACACCTGGAGGGAAGAAAAGGCACCACCCCTTAAACCCCATTTGGTCAAATTAAAAAGTCTGAGCCATGGTTTCAATGGGTCGTCTGCACATAAAGGTCTATTATCTGTAAGCACACAAGAAGCTGGCACAGTATTGTCACAGTTAACTGCATTGCCCAAATTAAAACTGGATCTGACACAGGGAAGAACAAAACACAGGGGTGCTGACCGCATATGTGATGACACTGAATGGGTCATGACAGAACCCGCAACACTAACATTTGTAGCATTTGAGAAACCATAAGGGAAGCGCACAGAATGATGAGAAAAATTAATTGCCCAGGGGAAATGTTTCAGGGGTTTAGAAGCCCCCAGGATATGGGACCTGTTACGGGGCGCTGTTGTACAGGCAGAAAAAAATTATAACACAGTGGTGATGTTAACTGGCCATGGTTGGAGTAAAGATGACCCCTGAGTTGCATGCGGCAAGCGGGTGCAAACATAACAACTACCATTTGTAACCTTTGGAGCAGTAGTAGCTGCTAATTGCCACCAGAGATTGTCAGTCACGCCATGATGAGCAATAACATGTCGTTTTACCCCTCTTTGCAAATGAGGTGTATTAAAAGCCTGAGTGATGGTTGGATCAGCTGAATTTAACACAGTAACAGTAGAACCATGCTTAAGGATATTAGAATCATTTTGATCACAAAACCATGTAATTAATATAAGTAAAAATGCAACCATAAGGCAACATATTGCCAGCTTCTCAGCCATCCTGAAGAAGGTCATGTTGATGCGCGTTTGCCTAGCTTCTGCCCCTGTCTCTGCCCGACCTCGCTTTCGGCTCTCCCTAATACTGCACCGTGGCCTTGGCAGGAGACAAAACAAAGACAGCCCATCCTAGACAGTCGTCAGCCATACAGTGTTATGCTGCAGCATTCAGCCTTGCACTCAGTAACAGACATACACAGACATCTTGTCTCCTGGCTCTGCGTCCGAGAGGCAACAGATCACTTTGACTGTAGGGCAAAGATTAATACAACAGTAGACAAAAACAAAATCGTTCAAAAAAATCCCGAATGACGTCGTTAACTAAAGATTGGAAGACAGCTGGGGCATTGCATAAACCAAAGGGCATAACTAAGTACTCAAAGTGTCCTAACAGCGTCTTAAAAGCATTCATCCCCTTGTCTGACCCGAACTAAATGATAAGCGTTGCGCAGATCGAGCTTAGTGAAAATGACTGCGTTCTGGACTGGTTCGAGGGCTGAGGAAAATAAGGGAAGTGGGTACTTATTCTTGATGGTAATTTGATTAAGGCCACGATAATCGATGCAGGGTCTAAGAGAACCGTCCTTTTTGCCAACAAAAAAGAAGCCGACACCTAAAGGGGAGGAGGATGCACGGATCAACCCCTCAGAGAGTGATTCATTTATGTACTTTTCGAGCGCTTGACGTTCAGACCTCGAGATGTTATGGAGGCGACTGTTCGGTAATGGTGCTCCCGGCAATAAGTCAATGGCGCAGTCATACAGGCGATGAGGTGGGAGAGAAGTAGCCTGACTCTTACTAAATACTTGCCGGAGATCATGGTACTCCTGCGGGACGCAAGAGAGATCTATGTCATTATTAAGTTGTGTGGAGGTGAACAAAGGAGGAGAAACCGGGCGAGCTGATTGCAAACAGCATGAATAGCAAGCAGGAGACCATGACTCGAGCCGGGACTCGGCCCAATTAATCTGAGGATTGTGGACCCTTAACCAAGCAAGACCCAATACCATCGGCGAGTGTTTAATAGGAAACACAAAAAAGGACAACTGCTCCCGATGGTTACCGGAAACTATTATGTCTAGCGGTCTGGTCCGATGGGTGATCCTGGTTAGTTTCTGACCATCTAAGGCTGAAACCTGTAGCGTTTCTGAGAGTGGCTCGGTAGAAATATGAAGCTGATCAACTAGCTCCTGATCAATCAAATTAAAATCGGAACCCGAATCTACGAGGGCCAAAACATCTAAACCATTCTGATCAAAACCTAAAGAGACGGGTAAACAAAACCGAGATCCTGACGAATCTGAGACTTCGTGGTGGGGAGTAGCTCTAAACTTGTCCGCCGTCCTCCCCATCACAGGCGGCGGACTCGATCTTTTGGCCGCACGGAGCAATCCTTAACAAAATGTCCTTCTTCACCACAATAAAAACGCAGGTTGCCTGTCAAACACTGATGTCGTTCATCACTGGTTAAGCGGACCCGGCCCAACTGCATGGGCTCCGGAGGAGGCGGGGAGGTTTCTACCTGTCGCTGCGGCCCCTTTATTAGGGGAGGTAAACCCTGCTGGCCTCAAGGTCTTATCAGCACGGCTACGGCTGCGTAGCTGGGTGCCCAGACGGATGGCTAACGCCACCAAATCCTCAAATGCACTTGGCTCATTGACCCGAGCTAATTCATCCTTTAATGCGTCATCAAGTGCTGAATAAAAAACTGCCTTTAACGGCTTGTCAGACCACTCCACGGCTGCGGCCAAAGTTTGAAACTCAACTGTGAAATCCGAAACACGGCGACCCCGCTGCTTTAACACCAAAAGACCACGGGACTGCTGGACTGAGTCCAGCTCAGCTGAAAACACTGTCTTAAACAAACTCTGAAAAAGAGCAACCAAAGGACTTACAATCAGGGAACCGGGCCTCAGCCCATCTAAGAGCCCTGCCCGACAAGAGCCGGAGAATATAGGATATCTTAATCTGATCAGTGGGAAAAGCCTGGGGGGAACGACAAAATACTAACTTACATTGAAATAAAAAAACACCACAATCTCCGCTTTCACCGGAGAACTTCTCGGGACACGGTGACGTGCTCTCAGGGGGTGGAGTAGGAATCTCCGCATACCGATCGGCTGGAGGCGAGGTGACCGGCGCTTGACTGGCAGGCTGTGACAACGCGGAAGTCAAGGTGTTGTTCAGCTGGCTAAGTTGCGCGGTTACCATCTGGAGCTGCTCCTGAGTGGAGCTAACGGCTAACCCGAGCGACTGCAACTGTTCCTGCTGCGCGGCTAGCTGCCGCCCGAACGCATCTGCTGGGCTTTGGTGGCCAGAGCCTTCTTCTGTCATGGTTTTCAGATGTTTCGCCCACATGCAGATACGAACGGGACACGACAGACAGTTTAAGATGTTTATTAAGAGTGTGCAAACAACAAGGACGATGGTGTAAGTAACGAGACGAGGCCTGAACATCGAGGCGGGGAGACTGCAGAGAGAGAGGGGAGAATATTACACGAGGGCAAGAACCAGGAAATAGCCAGAACGTGCGCCGCTTACCTTTAGCAGGATGGACCTAACCGGGGAAGGGTGTGCCAAGGTAACTCTATGAGCCTACTCTAGTTGGTGGCTAGTGGCTGGAGGCAGGTGTTTGCTGGCGAAGGATCCGGAGCGAACCTCTGCGGAGCCGAGTGACAGATGGATTAACCAGAGAGAAGAACCATCAGCTCCCCCTCTTGCTTCCAGGAAGCAAGAGGGGGAGCGCCAGAGCAAAATCTGAGCCTTGTGATTCTGGAGGTGAATTCTTCGGATGGAGCATCAAGGCAGGTAAGTGCTACAGCACCAAACTGTGACAAAACAGGAGATCCAAAATTAGTCCAAAATCCAAGAGTAAAGACTTACAAACAGGTTTCCGAGAACTTGGACAGATGC
The DNA here is from genome assembly GCF_011125445.2 of Fundulus heteroclitus. Classification (NCBI taxonomy): domain Eukaryota; kingdom Metazoa; phylum Chordata; class Actinopteri; order Cyprinodontiformes; family Fundulidae; genus Fundulus; species Fundulus heteroclitus. The sequence continues at coordinate 54,061 of NW_023396520.1, forward strand.
CACGTCGTACCACGACTGGTTTAAGGCTCTGGCGTCTTCCATCTGTCCGAGCTCTGCTTAAGAAGCCAGGGGAAGCCGCCTTCAACGTGCTGCAGTGGTGGGTAACGCCCCTTCAGCCAACTAGAACCACCTGAGGAACAGAGTTAGAGCAAGGCAACACAGAGAACCCTGACACACATGTGCACACTGAGGCTACACCACTAAGAGTTTAAATTTTATTTCAATTAAATTATTTTAATTGGCAACCTCTAAGATCTAGGGCAGTGGTCTTCAACCTTTTTTGGGTCAGCGGCTGCCTATTCGTTATCCAGGTCCCTTAATACCCCTCATCAAATAAGATGTAGGGTACTTGCACTTACAATAATTATTATTGCTATATTCATTACTGTTGCTGTTATGATTATTATTGTTGTTTCTGAAGTTATTGAAAATCTTAAAAAAAGCCCAACACTGCATAAAAAACAGATTCATTAGTTTCCCCAGGGAACATCTTTCCTGTTCCATGTTTTGTGCTTTCACATCATATTTTAGTCATAGATCAATTAAAGATAATGACTTCTATTAAGACTTTAAAGTTTATGACAACACCAGTATCAAAAGATAGGTTTACACCGAACGTGAAAGGCACCACAATGTGGCCACTATTGCAAGCCTAACATTCGCACAGCAGGCGACAGCAATAAGGCATTCCTCAAATTACGACAAATTACAAAATGTTGCAGCATGCGTTGCAGGCATCTTGTGGTCATACAAGCAGAGCTGAAACGCTTGAATAGTTTACTTGTATGAGTAGTGAATAAATCTATCCTGAATATCATCCCAACAGTCATAATATGGCAACAACAAAACACTGCTGCGTTGGTATCTGCCGGAGTGACTCTGAATATGATGATCGTGACCTTATGGAGCTTTTTCCATTGACTTAACCGCAAGGATTGCAGAGAAATGTCAGTGTTGGATAGGAGCTTGTAACCAAGAGGACTTTACTGTGGAATCTGACCAAAGACCCATTCCTATATGTGCCAACACTTGATTGTTCAGACCTGAAACCAGAGACTGCAGCATTAGGGCAGGTAAACAATGTTTTTTGGCTTTTTCTCAGTGGAATGAAAAATGAAAAATGTGTTTTATAGGTGACATTGGGCTTGTTTTTCCTCTAAAGTCACCTGTAACTTTTGTGAGTTGACTGAGTTTTTTCTGACAGAACGTCTTTTTCTGGTTAACACTTGTTGTGCAATTATACACTGTTTAAAGTTATTTAATGTTTCATAAATAACTCTCTGTCTGTTAAGTATTGTCTGGTGATGATCAGCTCTTAAGCTGATATCAAGACAATGGTTGAAAGGGATGAATTCGACCACTAGTGATCTTTTAACAGCAAAACCTGCACACACACAGAATAAAAGGAGTGACAACTTCTTTTCAAGTCCAAGAATTTAATAACAGAAATAAAATGAACATCCAGAGAACATCACTATGTAATGTTGTTTACCTGAATTAGCACAATATTTCAATTAATAAATCCTCTCTACTAGGCTAGTGAAACTTAACTAAACTACTAAGCAAAATGAAGATAAAAAGAAGCTAAGCTAAGGAACTATTTACAATTAACAAAAACAAACAAAAGACAAAACAAAAATGGTTGGTCATAATCAGAATACTTCAGTGAATCCTGGTTCACTGCAGATCTGATTAACAAAAACATGGAATGGAGTTAAAACATTTGCCATGTATTTCAATCAATTCACAATGCAAAGCCCAAGTTAAACAAAACATTTTTTGTTGAAATAATATTCTGAGGACCGTTTTGTCCTGTAAAATCATTTAAATCAGAATCGCTTGCCTTTGTTTATGCGATTCTACCTCCGGCCGCTAGGGGTCGCTGCAGCGATCTTCGCTAACCTGGTTAAAATCTATAGTTATCAAAATTACCTTGAAAACCAGCATTAATATAACATATTGATGCGGGAATAAGGCTCATAACACCATCGGAGGATGGCGGGGCAGAACAGTTACGCTTTATGCTTTAAAACAAACTCCTTTTGAAATGTCCGAGACCGGATGTTCGGAAGGCTAATATCCTGTTGGCTAGCGGACGCTTGGCGTTAACAAATGAAAGCTTTTGCTTTAATTTTAGTCATATTGAGTGGCTGGATAACATAAACATTAATGTCCCATCAATGTATGAAACCCTTGTAGAGGTAACCTTTCTGGTAAAACTTTAAAACGCACTCGACAGTGACATGGTACCAAATGCTAGCAATGCTATATTGCTAGCCTTTGTTCAAAACGCCAGGTATACACGGTTTACAAGACATTTCCCAATAAACCTTTTTAACTTCACCCTCAGACCGCTGCCCAAACCTCTGTCCTTTGTTTCGTGTCAGTCCTGCCCAGTTTTGGCCATTCACGGGTGGAGTGTTGAAGGAGGGAAGTTGTTGGCTAGTGCTAGCGGGCTAGCGCTTGGCTCTTGGCAGGCTAGCGTTAGCCTTGCAGCAGCATGTGGCTAACGGCGTGGTCGGGTCGGAGGCCTGGTGTGAGCACTTTCTCTGAACCGGCTGCAGTCCGATTTTTTTCTCAGAATTCCACAGCTTTCCGCCCTGTCCGGGTTAGCTTTCCTGTACAGGCTGAGGAAAAATACACAATGCTGTTTCGCATGCAGGATCTTTGCTCCTGCATCTGATGGTGGAGTTAAGACAACAACTTAGCTCTGTATTTGTGTGTTCATCCGGATTCAGTCAGGTCCTCTGCTGAAGCAGGCAGTCGAATCTAGCAGACCCTGGATCAAGCGTGGCTGGTCCAGGCAATCTCCCTCAGCTGCTGGCTTGTGTGTCGGTGAGGGCCGACCAGGCCCTCATGGTCTGGCTTTCTTTGTCTGTTCTCAGAGGGCTGGGGTGGTTTGCAGAAGAATGCTGAGGAGAAGAGACTGAAGCAGAGGGGCTGTGGCTTTTGTCTGTAAGGAGGTGGTCACAGCTGACCTCCTGCCGAGAAGGGCAGTCCCACTTGACTCCCTCTCATGTTTGCAGCAGGAGCAGAATTCAATCTAAGATCAATTATTTATCATGGTGTTATGGCATAACACACTTTACAGCTAACTACATCAATATGGCAGTGATTTTGTCGTGATGAGGTACTCATCCTGAATGTTTCCATGTATTGTGAAATTGTAAAAATGGCTGCCATGTCTTGACAAATTTAGCAGTTGAACCTGCTAATGTACATGTCATCTTTTCTAAATGCAAAACTTCATGAGCTCTGCAAGCCATTGTTCATGTGTAGGAGGGGCCTTCTTCTCGCCATCAGTATAGCAAAAGCTACTGTATTTGACTTATGTTTGGAATGTAAAACATCAGGAGGTATAACTTCAAAGATTGTAGTTAGAGCGGAAGGGCCAAATTTAACATTAACATACACCAAATTTAACATTAACATACACCAGTGACGTGCAGTCACGGGAGGCAAGTGAGGCCAGGCCTCACTTGTCATCATGGAAAGAAAAAAAATATATAACTGGGCGATCATAAACGGCAAAGAACTGGTTGTAGGTGAGGCCGACAGTTTCTTGGCCTCTAGGCAGGGGGCGCTCAAGGGTCACCGCTCATAATCCCCAAACTGTAGAGTGACAGCAAGTTATGGATGTATAATTAGCGAGTTATGCTAAACAAGGCCCCTTTGAGGGCGTAGACGTCGACGGTGCAGACCCTTTCGAGGGCAAAGGCGTCAACGGTGCAGGGCCCTTCGAGAGCGAAGGCGTCAACGGTGCAGGGCCCTTCGAGAGCGAAGGCGTCGATGGTGCAGGCCCCTTCGAGGGTGAAGGCGTTGACGGTGCAGGCCCCTTCGAGGGCGAAGGCGTCGACGGTGCAGGCCCCTTCGAGGGCGAAGGCGTCGACGGTGCAGGCCCCTCCTGATGACAAAACCTGAACTAGCAGGAGTTTAGCATCAGGGGTTGCCCAACTACAGAGTTCAGAGGGCACCGGGCTACAGGCTTCAGGAGGCCCCGGGCTACAGAGCTCAGAGAGCCAGGGGGAAACTGGTTTCAGGAGGCCCCGGGCTACAGGCTTTAGACGGCACCGAGCTATAGGATTCAGGAGGCGCCTGGATACCTAGGAGGAAAAGAATCTCCCGCACACCTGACTCCAATTGAGAAAAAGATCTCTCAACATCTGCCCACCACTGTTTGTCAGTCGATGGGTCCATGTTTGGGCCAGATCATTCTGTCATGAAACCAGAGACAGAGGGACCCAGTATTCAGGCCAGACAAGCAGATGAGCTTTAGAGGAGTTTATTACCATCATATATCAGAGCTCTGATTACCCCGTATGTTCCTAACAGAGCACTTCGCTCTCAGACTGCAGGTCTGCTGGTGATTCCTAGAGTCTCTAAAAGTAGAATGGGAGGCAGATCCTTTAGCTATCAGGCTCCTCTCCTGTGGGACCAACTCCCAGTTTTGGTCCGTGAGGCAGACACCCTGTCTACTTTTAAGACTAATCTTAAAACTTTCCTTTTTGACAAAACTTATAACTAGAGTGGCTCATGTTACTCTGAGCTACCTTTATAGTTTTACTGCTATAGGCTTAGGCTACTGGAGGATACCAGGATCTAATTTTCTCACTCTATAGAGTTCTACTGTTCTTCAATGATCCATTACGTGTTGTCATTTCTGCTTTAACTTTCTGTTCTCTCTCTTTTATCTTCATAGTAGGTACACCTGGTCTGGCGTTCTGTTAACTGTGACATCATCCAGAGAAGACGGCTCACCCGCTACTACCATCTAATGTAGAACAGATTACTGGATCAATGTGTGCTTCTTTTGTCTCTCTTGTTGTGTCTCTGCTCTGTCCTCTGTAACCCCCAGTCGGTCGAGGCAGATGACCGTTCATACTGAGCCCGGTTCTGCCAGAGGTTTTCCTTCCCGTTAATGGGGAGTTTTTCTTCCCACTGTCGCTTCATGCTTGCTCAGTATGAGGGATTGCAGCAAAGCCATGTACAATGTAGATGACTCTCCCTGTGGCTCTACGCTTCCCAAGGAGTGAATGCTGCTTGTCGGGACTTTGATGCAATCAACTGGTTTCCTTATATAGGACATTTTTGACCAATCTGTATAATCTGACCCAATCTGTATAATATGATTGAACTTGACTTTGGTGGTGATGTTACGTTATGTGCCGAGGTTTCGAGGCGTGTGTCGAGTAATGGAGGGGGCGTTTCCGTAAAGCACGTATCGAGGCTTGCTTCATTTAGGGGAGGAGCCGAAAACGATGACGGCCGAAGCCTCGCTGGCCGGCTGTACCACGTGACTGCTTCAGGAAGTGGTTCAGATTTCGGCGTGGCTTTGACAGCTTTAAAAACCCCACAGGCTCCATTCAAAATGTGGGTTGTTGTAGGCGAGTTGCAGTCAGTTGAGAGAGTGGATAGAGTTTGGATAGTTTGAATTGCAGAGTTTGGATAGTTTGAATAATTTGGATAGCAGAGTTTGGATAGTGGTTTGTTTGAAACAGTTAGTTTGATGTTTGGAGAGTTTAGGAGAGATATATATATAGATAAGAGATTTAGGAGTGAACAGGATAGGAGTAGGATGGAGCCGGCGAGAAAGAGGAGGATTTCCCCTATGTGGGAACATTTTGATTTGATAAGCCCTAACAAGGTAAGGTGAACTGAACATTTGCACGTGCATTAGGTTTTCTTATGAGGAACTGTATTTTTCACTGTTTCTTATTTTCTGTAAAGGTGAGGTGTTTACTGTGCTCCAAGGAGTTGGGGTACAATAATAACACCTCATCCATGCTAAGGCACTACCGCGCCTTGCATGAGAATAGGGAGGAAACTGGAGCTTCACCCAGCCAAGGTATTTCATTACTATATTACACACTATATATATAAACACACTATCACAATTTTTGCATGCTGATGTTTGCTTGTTGTGCAAATAAAGACAGGTAACAGACACTGTATTTATTCCCCTTTTAACCAGCCACCAGAAAACAAGAGCTGGATGAAGCTCTAGTCTCCATGATAGTGAAGGATACCCAGCCTTTCACTATTGTGAATGACGTAGGATTCAGGACATTTGTCCTATCTATCTATCTATCTATCTATCTATCTATCTATCTATCTATCTATCTATCTATCTATCTATCTATCTATCTATCTATCTATCTATCTATCTATCTATCTATATATATATTTCTTCCTTTAGGCTCTGAAGGCCATGGTGGAGGCAAAATATGAGTCTGCTAAGGAGCACGCTAAGGCTAAAGTAGAGAAGCTGGCTGCTGTTAGCCTTACATCAGATATGTGGACATCCATCAACATGGATGCCTACCTGGCAGTGACATGCCATTTTGTAGAGGAGAACGAAAAGCTGAGCTCGGTTTTGTTGGGAGTGCAGGCATTCCCCCAGTCTCACACTGCTGAAAATATTGCTTGTGTGAAAGCCTCCATGATGGAGGAATGGGGAATCTCAGGCAAGGTGACATGCATGGTCACCGACGGTGCTCCTAATATGGTGGCATGCGTGAAAGAGCTGAAGCTGTGCCACCACATTTGTGTTGCTCACACCCTCAATCTTGTTGTGAAGAGGGCGCTTGACCAGCACCCTGTGCTCTCTGGCCTCCGGGCCAAAGCAAGGAAGCTGGTTGGCTACTTTAGAAGCAGCACCACTGCTAAGGTATGCTCTTTTCTTTTATTCCAATATATAATGTTAATAGTTTGTCTGTACTCCTACTTAGTGACTTAATGGCCTACTCTTCTGTATCTTTAAAGGAGAAGCTTACACAAGTGCAGCTTCAGCTGGGCATGCAAGCAACCAAGCTGATCCAGGAGGTGGAAACCAGATGGAACAGCACCTACTTGATGCTGCAACGTCTGGTGGAGTTAAGAGAGCCAGTAGGAGGAGACTGTTCAGAATTCAATCTGAGATCAATTATTCATCATGCCGTTATTATAGCATAACACGAGGGTTTCATTCACAGGTACAATAAAAGGAACTTGAATAATATGTTAATTTTTTATAGAATTGACACGACCTCTTAACAATAGTAGCAAATTATTCCATCGTTAAAGGTCTGACTTAGTATTTTCAAGAAGTGGTAGAATTTTTTTTGAAGAGATCTTTATATTTATGAGTAACCTTGACACCCAGGTAAAGCACATAATCTAATTTAACTTTGAAAGGAAATTCTGTAAATTAAATCTTCCTGGCCGTAGAGTTCACACTAAGTAATTCACTCTTGTGTAAATTTAAATAGTACCAAATTGTTCAAAAATAGTAAGAGCATGGAGAAGAGAGCACAAATGATCTGGGACAAACAGCAGGAGGTCATCAGCATATAAAGATTCAATTCAATTTTATTTATATAGTGCCAATTCATGAAACATGTCATCTCAAGGCTTTCCAAGACTTTCCAAAGTCAAATTCAATCAGATTACACATCTTGGGTCAGGTTATACAGATTAGTCACACAAATGTCCTATCTAAGGGAACCCAGTTGATCGCATCAAAGTGTTGACAAGCAGGATTCACTCCTCCTGAAGAAGCGTAGAGCCACAGGGACAGTCTTCTGCATTGTCCATGGCTTTGCAGCAATCCCTCATACTGAGCAAGCATGAAACGATAGTGGAAAGAAAAATTCCCCTTTAACGGGAAAGAAAAACCTCCAGCACAACCAGACTCAGTATGAATGGTCATCTGCCTCGACCGACTGGGGGTTAGAGAAGACAGAGCAGAGACACAAGAAGAGAGACAAAAAAAGCTTAGAAGCACACATTGATCCAGGAATGTGTTCTACATTATATGGTAATAGTGGGTGATCTGTCTTCCCTGGATGATGTCACAGCTAACAGAACGCCAGACCAGGTGTACCTATGTTTTATGAAATCTTTATTCAGGTTTGGAAGAGATCGCCAACACACAAAAAAGGACTCAAACACTTTCTGCTAGAATATTTATGCCCTTTATTATTCCCCACAGGATACAGCAACACAAAACAGCAAGCACTTCTAAAACATTATTTCTGCTAGAATAAATATGTCCTTCATTATTACCCACAGAATATAGCAAAGTAGCAAGTATTAAGAAACACTATTTCTGCTAGAATAACTGTCCTTTATTATTCCCCACAGAATATAACGAACAAATAGCAAGAACTTCACACTTCACGCAAAGTAGCAAGCATCAAAGCCGACAAACTTTCAAACAGGCGTGATGTTCAACAGATTCTCAGAATCAGCTCTTACCCTTGGTATAGGACTGGGAAGCGAGGTCAGTCCAGGTTTAGAGAAAACATACACGCGGCCGGGCATCCACAAACCCACAGCAGACTTCACCGGACTTAGGGCAGTCTCCCCTTTATATACTTACAAACAAAGGGCCAGGTGTAGAGAAAGAATGGCCATTTTCTCTCCCCACAGTCGATCCATTTCCCAAAACATGTTTCCAAAACAGAGACCGTCAGAAATAAAATAACATCACAAACTCAGAGCGCAAATCAGTGTGTGAAGCACAATACAATTCTAGTTTCACATGAAACCAGTCTTTCCCACAACACATTGTCATAAGTTCCCACCACAAGTTAAAACAAGTTATAACAAAATAACACATGTTGTTCTTAGTTTTATGTGAGAAACAAAATAACAGGCAAAACTCAGAGCACGGGCATTTATATGTTGCTCTTAGTTTATGTGAACTCAAAAACAAGAACCAGTTCTTCCCATAATATAAGTGAAACAAGTTATATAAGCGATAAAAACACGCTAAACAAGTTATATAACTGACCAGTTTTTTCCAAATTACATTGTCAAAGAGCATCAATAATTATTTTATATATCAACCTACTATGAAGAAAAAAAGAGAGAACAAAAAGTTAAAAGCTGAAATGATGACAAGCAATGCAAATTGGAGAACAGTAGGAGAACTCGGCAGAGTGAGAAAAATAGACCCTGATGTCCTCCAGTAGCCTATGCCTATAGCAGCATAACTATAGAGATAGCTCAGGGTAACATAAGCCACTCTGACTGTAAGCTTTGTCAAAAAGAAAAGTTTTAAGCTTAATCTTGTAAGTAAACACGGTGTCTGCCTCAAGGACAAAAACCAGGAGTTGGTTCCACAGGAGAAAAGCCTGATAACTAAAGGATCTGCCTCCCATTCTACTTTGAGAAACTGTTGGAACAACCAGTAGACCTGTAGTCTGAGAGTGAAGTGCTCTGTTGGGAATATACAGGGTAATCAGATCTCTCATATATGATGGAGCTTGATTATTAAGAGCTTTATATGTGAGAAGGAAAATCTTAAATTCTATTCTTGATTTGACGATCAGCTCTGTAAATACCCTTAACATTATCCTCTGCTCTTAGCTTGATTGCTAATGGTTGAATTGCTAATGCAAATTGCTATTTTGACTGTGGCTTGATGGATTGAGTAGTCGTCTGGCAATCAGAAGGTTGTGGGTTCGATTCCAGCTTCCCCTTGCCACATGTCGATGTGCCCCTGGGAAAAGCTCTTAACCCCAAGTTGCCTACCGAGCTGCATCTTGGTGTATGAATGTGTGCACGTTAGTGAGAGCGATGGGTGAATGTGACTATAGTGTACAGCGGTGGTCAGCATGACTCGAAAAGCGCTATATAAGTTCAGTCCATTTACTGTGCAATAAGTTGAAAAACCTCACCCCTGTCCCACCCCATGCTGGGGATTTGTCCCCAGCATGGGGTGGATAGGGATTTAACAGGGGTAGCCCAGGAAGATACAAGGGTCTGGATGGATCCTGGGGTCTTACGCCCAAAAAAAACCTTCTGCAGGTTTATAGGAACTGAGTCTTGTGAAGACCACTGCCATTTGGGTTCATTGGTGAATCCTCCTAAATAGCAAAATGCCATCTGGGGTGATCCAGGAGCTTCTGCCTGGGTGAGAGGGACCAGGCAGGACCCTGGGTGTCTGGAGCTCCAGGCTGGAGGGTTGGTAGCACTGACTGGGTGAGAGGGACCAGGCAGGGCCCTGGGTGTCTGGAGCTCCGGGCTGGATGGTTAGTAGGCTGCAATGGCAAGCCCTTAACTACCTGCCATTTAGGAAACATCTGCAATGGCCAGCAGGGTATCATTGTCAATAGGATATGTGCCATATGGGGACACTTTGAAAACATACCAGGGGCACAGAGATCTTTCAGCCTTGCCAGGGGCATGAGGACTTTGCTGTTTGGTTTATTTGTTTATAACCGTGGAGGGGGGGGGGTGCTTAAGAGTTGGTACCATGGTTCGGATGGAAGTGCAGGTTATGGAGGTGTTCCAGCTGGGGGTCCAAGGTGGTGTGCATTTGGTTATTGGTAGCAGGGGTGGGTGGGCTGATGTGGAGGCCTCCATGGAGAGCTCCAGGGTGGGAGTGCTGAGGACCAGGCTGGGGTTATGGAGGACCTTTCTGGGCAGTGGTGGAGAGCTAAAGGGTGGGGTGTTCTGAGTACCAGGCTGGGGTTACGGAGGACAGGGATCATTAAACCTGATCCGTTGCACACAAAACTAGACCTACATAAAATGTGACCTTGTGCCACACTGGACCTCCAGAGAACCAGGGTGGCAGAACCAGGGGCCACATGGAGCTTCTCTACCCAGGAATGGAGCACCATAGGCCCGCATGGAGGTGGGCTGACAACCCCCTTGAACTTCTCCCCAAACTGTAAGGTCAAACTATTTTTCACAAAGGGGGCAGCCTTTTGTTGTCAATCATGTGGTTCTAGTAGTCCAATGGTGGGAAAAGGCAGAAGCTAAAACTGAAGAATAGAGCAGGACACTGATACTCCAGAGAAAAGGGATCACATGGAGCTTCTGTGCCCAGGAATGGAGCACCCTAGGCCCACATGAAGCTTGCCTGACCACCCCTTTGGACCTCCATAGAACCAGGAGGGCCCATGAAGCTTCTTTACCTAGGAATGGAGCACCCTAGACCTGCACGGAGGTGGGCTGACACCCCCTATGGACCTCGAGAGGACCAGGAGGGCCGATGGACTGGGACTGGACCCTCACACTGGACCTCCAGAGAACCAGGGGGCCACATGGAGCTTATCTACCCAGGAATGGAGCACCCTAGGCCTGCATGGAGGTGGGCTGAGCACCCCATTGGACCTCCAGAGGACCCCTTTGATCTTTGACCTCCAAAGAACCAGGGGGCCACATGGAGCTTCTGTACCAAGGAATGGAGCACCCTAGGCCCGTATGGAGGTGGGCTCACCACCCCTTTGGACCTCCAAAGGACCAGGAGGGCCCATTGAGTTAGACTGGACCCCCCACACTGGACCTCCAGAGAACCAGGGGCACCCATGGAGCTTCTCTACCCAGGACTAGAGCACCCTAGGCCAGCAGGAACTTCCATGGAGCAGCCCCTGGTTCTCCAGAACCAACATCCATAACTGGGCCTGCCGCCCCTCCCCACACACACCCAAGGGACCACCAGTACTCAAACACTTGGAAAATATTATTAACATCCACATGATACCCCAATGGCACACATTGATCCCTCGTGGCAGGCCGCCCCTCCCCCACACACTCCCAACATTACTCAAACACTTAGAAAATACCATGAAGACCCATTGTCACTTAGGATCATCTAACCTATCATCCCTCGTGGCAGGCCGCCCCTCCCCCACCCAATTGTATGAAACCCTTGTGGAGATAATCTTTCTGTTAAAACCAAAGACAAACACACTCGAATGACATTGGCAATACCATGAAATGAAAGCTAGCGTGAGTTACTTCATCAGCCCTTTGTTCAAACACCACGTGTCCAACGGTTTACAAAACATTTCCCAATAAACCTTTTAGCTTCACCCTCAGCTCGCTGCCCAATCCTGTCCTTTGTCTCGTGTCAGTCCTGTCCAGGTTGGCCATTCATGGAAGGAGCGTTGAAGGAGGGAAGTTGTTGTTTGTTGTTGGCGGGCTAGCGGTGGCTCTGTAGCAGCATGTGGGCTAACCACAGCATGTGGAGGAAATGGAGGCCTGTAGGTCCCCAAGGCAGCCTCTGACCCCGGTTGCAGTCACGATTTCAGTTTCAGAAAGCCTCATTCTCACTCAGCTCATGGCCTGTTCCCCCATGCATGGCTCCTGCAGGCTTCCAGTCACATGGCTGCTGAGGAAGGAGGCCCCTCCCCTCTCCTTGAGTGCTGGTCATCTGTTGATGGAGGAGTGTGGGTCTAAGAGTCTTGCTCTTAGAGAGTGTTGCTCTTAGAGACCGTTCAACTTCTGGACCAAAATAACCACAAACACTACTATTCCACAATGTATTATTTATTAAACTAATAATTCCCTGTTACAGCAATTATTCTACTTGATAAAACACTAGGAAACACTATGTGCTACTCAAAAGAACATGCAAAGGAAAATAAATGAAAATAAAACAAGTCAAAAATGGATTAAATGAGAAATTTAATAAATTCACAGTTCAAGAAGTTGGCGCTTTGACATAGCAGCAATGAACGATATGGGCTAAAATAGCTTTGAGATAGCACAACTGAAGTACCAAAACAGACCTGAATCCAGGAGGGGAACACCTCTGCACAACTAGTTGCTAGCAGTCATGCACGGTGACCTTCCTCTCCTCCTATTACCGATGACACGGCCAGTGACAACTAACTGATGTCACTCCACAACAAGCTAGGCTAACCATTTAGAGCTACCCTGCACCCTTCCAAGATGGCGACTATGACGACATATGACCTATGGCCTTGCGAGGTACGTAAGGGGGCGGCCCTTATGACGTATCTAACGCGCCCTGCCTAGTTTGGGCAGACTCAGTACGAGGTGGTCTCACTCCTGAACAAAGGACTTCAAAGAAAAATGCGGGAAACCAAGAGTAGACAAAAGAAGAAAGGACTAAGAAAAGGGGAAGAAAGAAAAGTCGGCTGTTGGGGCAGCCAGTTTATCATCAACAAACCCAAACACAGCAGAATCACTTAATTACATGCACAAATATCAGAAATATTTAGTACAGTTAAACAAACTCCCTTCCGGAGTAGTCAGGCATTAAATTAATTCCTAATAGGTCCTGCCCAGGCACAAAATATCACCTTATGGGTGAAAAATAAAAATAAAAGGGAAAGTCCTTTCTTTACTTGATATTGCCTCAGTAAGGATGTCCGGGCTCGTCCGTGGTTCAAGGCGGAGACTTCGGGCAGTGCGGGTCTGTGAGGGGATTTAGGAAAAAAAAAAAGGGAAAAACCACAAAGGCTCTGGGCGCTCTCCGACGCTTTGTTTGGCCAAAACAAACAAGCGGAGCTTGTGATGATCGCTGGAAGATAGCTGCTTCCAGTAGGATTGAAAATAAATTTAAATATTTTAATTTGCCGACCTCCTGCGTAGAAATACAGGGAGAAGTTAATTTGGCAAACTCTCGGACCAGCGAGGAATCAAACCACGTGCCTCGTGGGGGAAAGCCCAACATGAGAACAGCTGTGTGTCTTAAGGTTACCATGGTGTTGGTCAGAGCGGCCGTGTTGCATGCTGGGAGCTGGAGTCTGTCACGTCATAAAATGGCATAGCCATGGGATTAATTTGCACTGTTATGCTGATGACACTCAGTTATATTTATCCATGAAAAACACACATGCAAACACACACACACCACCTCTACTGTGCTTTTTCCCTTACTCCGCTGCTTTCTGTTTTACCTGTAGTGTCAGAAAGGTCAGCTCAGAGACCTCAAGCTTTAGCTTTATAAATATAAATAATTTCTCTTAAAATTTTTAGTGATTAAGCCCGTTCTAGTGAAATTTTATTATGGATAGAAACACTTCTCCCATTTTAGCCGTGGTTTAGAAAGGTCAGATCAGATACCTTAAGTTGTAGCTTTGAGGACTGTATGAATAGAAAGAAATTAAGCTTTGAATTTTTAGTGATGAAACTCGTTGCAGTGAAACAATGAAACAAAAGGAATATTCTAGTTACAGCTTTGGACAAAATTACTTTAGATCAAATATTCCTAAGAATATTCCTGATGTCTTATTATTAATAGAAACAATTAAATATTTCTGTATGTTTGTTAATGTATGAAATAAGTCTAGAAAGAAAACCTGCCAAATATTTAATGCTGGTGAAACATGAAAACAAAGACAGACAGCTAAATAATGACCAGCAGCAAATTCCAAGAATGTGTCCATTTTCACTTTCGTAAGGATCTCAAATCCTTAGCGGTCACCAAATTAGATTTTGCTGACAGTTTTTACCACTTTGTTACAGGGTTTAGCAGATCCTGTGTTTAATTTGGCCCAAGTCTAAAATGTATGTTTAATACATTTGCTGCCATCTGCTGTTATAATGATGTATGACAGCTAAAAACAACCAGTTAAAAGTATAGCTCAGTCATTAACTGCTGCTTTGCTTGACTGTCCCAGCTCTGTATGCATGTGACACCGGCTCAGATTACAATGTATCTATATTTATTTTGATTTGTTAGGAGAGAGAGGATAAAATGGAAAGTAACTGATATTCTTAACTAACATTGCTTGTTTTTGTTGTTTGAAGTTTTTAACATCAGATAGAGTATTGGTCTCTCAAAGTTCTACCTTATGATTCAAAAAAACTAATCCAGGTTGCTTAGGCAGTTCTCAGCATCATTACCTAAATCTGTAATTATCTGTAACAGGTGTAGGTAGAAACATGAGAGCAGTGAATCAAATTTGGATTTTCACCGGTTGAAGTAGTGCGCTGGTCCAAATAAGATTACAGAATTCATGCTTCCAGAGGAATCTGGAGGGGATGGAGCTCAAACAAGGATTGGGAACATTAAATGTTAAACAGTGACTATTGGAAACTGTGTTTGGTTTGGATGGAGGACATTGTTGGGCGGTTTGAAGGAGCACTGTATCATCTTAATCTGGTTTCCATGTCCTTCACAAAGAGGCGCAGACTAAGGATTTGGAAAAGCTGACTCGATTACCATGGCAAAGGTCACCGAGGTAGTTAAAAAGAGACCCAACAGTTGGGAATCAGTGGTGGATGAGATTCTGGTATGCTGAAGGCTATGGACAATGTGGGCAGTCATGGTTGACATATTCAGTATTCATATTCAGTATTGCATGGCAGACTGGGACAATGTCGTTTGAGCGAGTTACTAATCTCAATCTTGAAGAAACCTGTAACCCGAGTACACATAGACATTATATATGTAGACGCCTCATTGGGTGGGGTCTGCCTATGCTGTGGATGAGTCAGAACGTCTGCAATGTTGAATGATGGCAAATCTGCTGTTAGACTTTGACACTTAAACAGTATCAGAGGGACTTTAATCTCAGAATATACTTTATATTCGTAGTATTTTTATTTTTGTAATATTACAAGTTTATTTTCGTATCAGTTTGGCTTCTTTCTCCTGACTTTATTCTCGTAAAGAATAAAAATAATTAAAATGATCTAACCTGGCTCTATTACTCCAGGACTAAAATAGTTCGGCAAAGTGTGACTATTATGCCACATACAATATGGCGGTGACGTCGACGTGTAAACCTGTGCCCAATGAAGCGTCTACATATATATGTCTGTGCCTGTATATACTGTGCACCAATTCAAGGGTGTGCACAGTATGATATTGGTGTTCCATTCATCACATTGGCGGAGAAGATTGTACTATAATGTAGACGAGTCCTAGTTGACACATCTTTCCCTAATCATTCTGTCCAATCTGTCAGGCTGTTTTCATGGTAACTGCCTTTCTCAGCCCAGTCTCTGTAATCTCATAATCCATAACAGAACCCAAGTTCCTTTTTTCATTAGAAACATTACAAGGTATATTCTGTGTTGCAGGGAAGGAGGCCCCTCAAACATTTAGAACCAGGCTGTACAACTGATGTTTTCCTCTTGCAGGTCTACAAAGGGGAATTTGGTAGGATGGTTGTCTGGCCAACGTGTTTTATGGGTCTGGAGAAGGCTAATAAGTGTGTCCCCTAAGGCGTTTTGTGAGGAGTGATACAGGAGTACAGGGAGCGGGGATACTTTTAAGGGCTATCTGACTTTGACTTTACTTTATTAGGTCCCCAAAGGGAAATTCATTTGCAGCAAGTAATAGTAGTAACGGTACTAACCATCGACAAAAGAGTTTTTCAGTCTGTTGGTTCGACACCTTGGTAGGGCATATCTCCTACCTGAAGGGAGGGGCCTAAACTCTTTGTACAAGGGGTGCGTGGGTCTGCAAACACTTTTCTGGCTTTGGCCAATGATCTGGACTTGAATAAGTCCATAATGTAATACAGTTGTGCTTAGGGCTGGACAATAATTGAATAACAATATATATCGGTCAATAGACGTATATCGATGATAGAAAAGAAAAGTGTCAATAAAAAGTTCAATAGAATGAAAGTTTTCCTTCCTTATGCATTTTAGCCATGTAGGTTAATATTACAGTCATTACATCTTCCCAACCAATCACAAACACAGACCCAGGAACCAAGCTGCACCCCCTTCAATGAGATCAGAGAGCCTTTTTCTTTTCTAAAAACTTGCAGTTTTGGTAAAAAGTTGGTTGAATAAAGGGTTGAGTTTGAATTCAGTGTTTGTGTGTTCTGTATCTAAAAATAGGTCGCTAAGCAACAGCATAAAATGGCCAAGGCTGCACTTAAAATATATGTTTTGAATTTGTTGATAATTAGCTATATCGATCAATATGATTTCTATATTTTCTCAATATGCTTTTTTTCTATATCATCAAGCCCTTGTTGTGGTCCAATGATTTTTCCGCATTCTTTAACAATGCTCAGCAAGCTGTTACGGTTTTTCAGATTCAGTAAACCAAACCAGCAAAAAAAGGAAAAGGTGAGAATAGGTTCAACTAAACAACTACAAAACATTTTCATAAAAACACAATCAACATTAAAACTCCTCAATTTTCAAAGAATGTGCAACCTCTGGTGGGCTTTTCAGCACAGTGCATCAGCCTAGGACTCAGTTCATTGTCCATCACTGAGCCCAGGTATTGTACTCTGGCACAACCTCCATTGCCTGTCCCTTTACGGAGACAGGAGATAGAAAGGGAGTAGCCTTTCTAAAGTTTATGCATATTTTTTTTGTTTTGGATACATTAATGTGCAAAAAGGAAGACTGGCACCATTCGAGAAAATCCTGCAGGACCGAACTGTGGCCAGTAGGGGCATCACCATTCAACCAGGACTCAGTGACAGAATCATCAGCAAACTGAATATTATGATGATTGTTGTGCTGGCTTTGGCAAAAGTTTTTATTTAAAATGAACAACAGAGGTGATAATATGCAACCCTGAGGCACAGCAGTAAATGATGGCACAGTACCAGACAGAGAGTCATTTAGTTTGCCTCACTGTGTTCTATTTGTCATGAAGTCGATTAGCCACCAGGTCAAAGCAGTATCCACCTTGCTGGATTTGCGTCTTTCTGCCATAAGTAGGGTTGGATGGAGTTAAGCAACTCATAACTTTATGATGCTGTTAGTAGGAGAAAGTTTCGATCCACTGGACGTGCTCGTCGCCATTTTGCTCCTATGCTGCGCTGCTCTGATGGTGCCATTTTATGGGCAGAGAGGGCTAAGCCCTGAGTGGCAGCTCTTTACATAGATATACATGCACACGCGTCCGACCCGGCTATGGAAAAAAAGAGACTGGAGAACAACACAGAGAGATGGTGTGTGACATCATCCCACAGTCATCTAAAAAAGATACCTTTAGTTCTTCACAAGACAATATTTTTGTTCTTTCCATCTAAAGTAATGAAATTTCGCTTATTGCTCCTTTAATATTATTGTTGTTGCTTCTACGTTTTTTCTGGACTTCCTCAAAGAAAACCTTTTTTCTCCTCGCCCTTGGCCAGTCAGTAAAAAGCAGTGTGTTCACGTCAAACCATTGCTGGATTCCACTCAGTTTGACCCAGTGTTACCTGATCATGTAATAGAAACAAGTAACCCGGGGCCTCATGTACGGAGCGTGTGTACGCACAGAAAACTTGTGGTGCAATGTTTAACGCCCAACTTTGCTGTACAAAAATGAATGTTGGGTGAAAGTGTATTGTAATCCATGCATAATTTTGACCTACTGAGAAAATATGCTGCAGCAACACAAACTTCTGGAAATTGTGTTAAATCTTAGGGGTTTTTCACAATTTTCAGGAAATCCTATTCTTAAATAATGACTTGGGGGTGGGAGGGGAGTTGTTGAGAAATATGAATGACTACCTTGTGAAATTTACATATCTAAATGTGACTGATTTAATTTAAAGGGATTTAACTTGTAATACAAGAAAAATAACAATGCCAATGTCACTTAGGCACTTCAATGAGGTTTATTGGAGAAATCAATAACCCAAGTCATATAACATCCATTCCTTAATTTATGCAACAAAAATTAATAGTTTGACATATAAAGGTTAAAAGGTCTAATTCCCTCGTTTCAACCCTCCAACGCCTGCTTATGCACCTTTATTTCATAATTCAAATATTCCAAAAAAAGTAAACTTTAATATCATGAAAAACTGGGGAGATAATGTAGAATACATTAAAGATAGCTTAGATTGACTGTTTTTTGTATTTAATCCTGAGCAGTCTGCAAATTGTGTAAATATTCTCTTAGAATTGTGTATCAGATTCCTTTGCAGAATCCTATTTCATTAATAAAAATTCTGAAGCTGGTGAACATTAATGAACTAACCTTATTTGAAAAGTTAAAGTGCTTATTAAAGGTTTGATTCAAAAGCAACCTGCTGTGTAGTCATGGTTCTTGTTGACACAATCCAAATCTCTTCTATGCTGATTAACCTGCATGGTCTTCACCACGGTCAGCATTTTGTTTTCCTGAAACATCATAAAACTGGGCCCCCCCAAATATAAGAAAACCAATCAATCACAAAATATTGGGTACATTATATATTCACAATGCTGCTTTGCAACTTAAAATGTTATCCTATTCAAATAATCTAATTATAAATGCAAGTAGAATTGTAAGGGGTCAAACAAATAGCTTAATGAAATTACCTATTTTGTAATCACCTCTAGATGTGATATGATATCAGTGTTTAATAAGGGAGTTCCCAGTGCGAGTCATCACCAAGCATGAAGAACATTGGGCACTCAGAAACAAAGTTCTGCAGGGGTACACATTACCACTGTGAATATATTCCTTATCTTGTGATTTTTCCTCAGAGCAGATTTTCCTTCTTTTAGCTTCCAAACAAACTCATTCAAGAAAGCAACTTTTAAACTTCTGAGACCAAAAGGGGAGAAATTCAGTCAGTGAGTTGAGTCTTATACAGTGGGATGTTTTTTAGACCTGCAAATATTTTAAACGCTAAAGTGGTAGGCCAATTGTGGGCTAACAAATACTACAAATTATTCAATTGGTTTTGCTCAAAATGTGCATAAACCCAAAGCACTCTGGCCTACATACTTTAGACCTCGTGCTGATATGTGGCATTGATTGTGAATAATTAACAGTATTTCCTCACAACCCTGTCCTATCTGACCATTTTGAATAACCTTTGAGTTCAATTTAACTGAGTTTCCATCCACAAAAGAGGGTTTAATTATAGTAGATATTTATCAGATAATGCTGTATCAAACTTTAATTTAGAGCTGCATTCCTTTAAAGCACAATGTTAGGAAATTGAAGAGAAAATGGCATTCCACAACCCATGAGCAATCCTACCTTATCTGGAAAAAGAGTCTACTGTTGTATAACAAGACCCTTCGCAGAGTTAGAGCAGCATATTTTTCATCATTGATTGAGGAGAACAAAAATAATCCTAGATTTCTCTTCAGTACAGTTGCTAAACTTACCCAGAGTCATTGCTCCATTGATCCATCCATTCTCTTAGCTCACAGCAGTAATGACTTTATGGGACTCTTCATAAATAAAATTGATTCCATTAAAAATAAACTAATTGGCATCTTCCCAAACATGATTACCTTGTCCTCAGTAAGTGACGCAGCGTTGGAGGAATCTTAGAACATGCGCGGTGTTTGAACTGTTTATAAGCAGTAGAGCTTTCTGAGCTGTCCTAAAAATTTTAGCTTCATCTAAAACCTTCTACTTGTATGTTAGACCCCGGTCCCAACCAAGTTATTTAGGAGGTATTCCCTTTGATCAAAGGCCCTATTTAAGACATGATTAATCTATCCTTAGAAAATGGATTTGTACCCAGGGCTTTTTAAAATAGCTGTATTAAACCTTTACTTAAGAAAACAGTAAACAGTTAGTAAGAATTACAGACCTATATCTAATCTTCTTTTCCTATCTAAAATGTTTGAGAAAGTCGTTGCTAATCAACTATGTGAACATTTACAAGTAAAGAGTTTCAGGCAGGCCTTCAGAGCTCATCATAGCACGAAACCGCTCTGGTGAAGGTCACTAATGATATTCTCATGGCCTCAGATAATGGACTTGTGTCTATACTTGTCCTGTTAGATCTCAATGCTGCATTTGATACAGTTGATCAAGATATTATTCTACAAAGACTGGAACATACTGTAGGGATTAAGGGGAATGCATTTTGCTTGTTTAAATCTGATCTGACAGATTCCAGTTTGTTCATATTAATAATAAATCTTCAAACTCTAGGGTCACTTGTGCAGTATCACAGGGTTCAGTCCTTGGGTCAATTCTCTTTACTACTCTTTACTTTATTTCTCTTTACTATATATATATATATATATATATATATATATATATATATATATATATATATATATATATATATATATATATATATAAAAACTCCCAGTTTAAGTCCGTGAGGCAGACACTGTGTCTACTTTTAAGACTAAGCTTAAAACTTTCCTTTTGACAAAGCTTATAGAGTGGCTTAGGTACCCTGAGCTATCTCTATAGTTATACTGGCTATAGGCTTAGGCTACTGGAGGACATCAGGGTCTATTTCTCTCACTCTGTTGAGTTCTCCTACTGCTCTCCAATTTGCATTGCTTATCGTCATTGTCAGCTTTTAACTTTTGGTTCTCTCTTTTTTTCTTCATAGAAGGTACACCTGGTCTGGCGTTCTGTTAGCTGTGACATCATCCAGGGAAGACAGAATCACCCGCTATTACCATTATAATGTAGAACACATTCCTGGATCAATGTGTGCTTATGTGCTTTTTTGTCTCTCTTTTTGGTGTCTCTGCTGTGTCTTTCTCTTATCCCCAGTCGGTCGAGGCAGATGACCGTTCATACTGAGCCTGGTTCTGCTGGAGGTTTTCCTTCCCGTTTTTTTAAAGGGGAGTTTTTCTTTCCACTGGTCACTTCATTCTTGCTCCGTATGAAGGATTTGCTGCAAAGCCACGGAAAATGCAGACGACTGTCCCTGTTGGCTCTACATTTTTCAGGAGGCGTGAATGCTGCTTGTCAAGACTTCATGCACTCAACTGGGTTCGTTTAGGAAATCATTTTGACCAATCTGTATAATCTGACTTAATCTGTATAATTTTGATTGAATTTGCTTTGGAAAGTGCCTTGAGATTACATGTTTCATGAATTTGCGCTATATAAATAAAATTTAATTAAAAATTTAATGAACATATTGCCAGGGACACAAGACAGAAAAACAGAACGATGTCATAGTTCATTACGAAGAAAAGGTTAGCACAGAGATACACACTTTTGAGGAATGGTCTGATTTGGACTGCCTTTGGTATGGATGCAGATCATAGATGTATATGATCAGCTCTTTAAGAAGCTGATACTAGGAGAGAAGAAAAGGTGTTACAGGCAGTTCTGGAGCATCCAGTTATCTGTTAAAGATGTATTAGGCAGGCTGACCGAACATCAGGATTCATCTCATGCTATTTCCTAGCATACAGAGTTCCTGTTGTTGGAACCATTGGATCCTTGAAAGCTTCAGATGTATTATCACTTATCATCATGGGTAATGCTGCCTAATAGGTCTGTGAAGCTTTCTATGTGTCTTTTAAGCCTGAATGTGCCCTGCAGCCTGTCTCTAACACAATACTCAGCTCATAAGGCCAACTATTCTGCCTTCTGGTACCATACTACAACAGGCAGCTACTTGCAAATCAAATAATTTATGCACTCATTACTGGTCCGCATGTGGACTAAATTCCTTCCAAATGAGACCATTTCTTCTGGAAGTGAGTTTAAACTGATAAAACTTAATAAATTAATTAATTGTGGAGTAAATATGGGAAACAGCTTTTAAACAAGGATTTGTTTTGTGGATTGTCATATCCTAGAACAACTCAGAGATTAGTACAGGAACACATTTTTAAAGTCCCTCGCATATACAAAGCAGTGGGATCATATTTTTGTGGGCACACTTAAGAAGGCCACCTAAAATCTAAAATGTGTTTGTGCTCAGATCCCTCAGAGCCAATCACACTGAGGCTTGGAAGACTGAAGAGGGTTTTAGCAGAAATTCTTCACTCCATTGCAGAGGTGATGGATGTTAAAGAGCAGTCGAGGAGCAAGTCTAAACTTTGAATTCTGCTCCCTCTGCCGGTATCTTCCATTTTCTTCTCAACAGTGAAGGTAACAGCAGGTTTCCTTCACCGTCGGACAGACCCCTTCTCCAGTTTGCTTCCAAGAGGTCTGACACTGCATTAGATGCTGAGATGTAGCTTCCAACACAGCAACATCTTTACACAGCCTTCTTCAAAATCCTCAATCTTGTGTAACTTTAACCACAACCTGAACCCACAAACTCATGAAAACCCTGAAAATGTCTTTATGAAAAGATGCTTTGTGATTGTTTTGTTACATCTCTTTAAATAAACAATTAAACCTCTTCCGGCTATAAACATACTTTGTGAATTTTAAGGCTTAAATTCAAAATTCTATAATTTCACAGGTCTTCACAGTGATACATTCAAATTCAGATTTTTTTTGTCAGAGTAATTCATTAGACATAACTGTCCACAAGTATACAGCTCCTCATGTTCTCCTGTCTGCAATCTCTGTCAGTGATCCAGACATAAAATAACGAACAGAAACACATGGCTTGTTTTCATCTGCTGTGGACACTCAATTAAGTTTCTGTAGGGATTACATATGGCTTCTACAGCTTGCGTTCTCCACAGATGATGCTGTTGTATATCAGCTGTGTTAGAGGAATGTAGCTCTTCTGTTGGTAGTCCAACACATAGAGCGGGTCAGAGATAGTTGATGGGTTGAAGCCACTATGCACAAGTTGGAACTTCTGTTGTTTGAAGGTGCTTGTCATTTCCATCACCTCCTGTAGGTATAAACAAACAGAATGACATTTTATCAGAGCAAACAGTTCAATTTATGAAAAAGTTATAGCTGTGCAGTTTTTATATTTTTTGATTTGATGCAGAATATTCAGTTATACTCATGCATAGGACAGAGACACCATCTAAAATTGCTTGTGTGTTTATGTCCAAATTTGGACATAAATATATTGTAATTTTTTTAAACAATTTTTTTGAAAGTCAAGTAACATACATCAGCAACTAAAGTGAAGGAAATACTGTTTTAAAACATAGTTTTGGTAGGTAGCCTCCTGACTGTTGAAGCCAACACATTCATGTTGAGATCCAAAAGAGTAGATTTTCAAGATGCTAAAGGAAATTTCCAAAAGACATTATCATGAGATCTAAAGCAGGCTGTTGCTACTCTTAATATAAAAGTGCATGTCTGTAAAATCAGAAACTAAAATTTTACTCTTCACAAAAGCTTTGACTTGTTTTCCATAAACCAAATACAGCCTTCCAGGAAAAAACCCTAATACCAAGTGGTCACGCATGGTGCTGGTT